>NC_092204.1:18050705-18109030 GCF_043381705.1 Parasteatoda tepidariorum
GTATGTTCAACATATATAAATACAGTGGAACCTGTCTAAATTGACCACCCTCGGGACCAAGTCAAATGGTCACTATATAGAGGTGGTCACTTTATGAAGAGTCTTTAAAAAGGACTCTTTAAATAAAACTTGCAGAAAATGGTCACCTTACTCAGATTCTCACTTTACCCAGGTGGTCACTTTTACAGGTTCCACTGTATTTTCAGTATTGTCTCATAAATGGTACTGCATATACTTGAATGGTATCCCGTTTATTCCTTTTAAGCTGCTATTTTATGCAATATGCCAGTAATTTCTGAAAATATTGATCAGACACGCTAGAGCGTCAATGGCACTCACGAAGGCAGGTTGAATCTGTGTGCCACTGACGCTCCAGAGCGTCGGAAAGAAAGGCTCTCTAAACAGGAAAATAATATATTTCTTCGTTTTTCTGATTTTTCTAGTAAAATATAAGGAACATTTAAACCATTAAAACTCTGTTTTGTAATCCAGCTTCTGAGGATGGAAATGTGGCAGCGAATGTGTTAAGCTTATGTTAAATCTGTAGCTTATCTTAAGCTTATGTTAAATCTGTTTTTATTACTAATTTTTAGAAATTTATGCAGGGATTGGGAGTGTTAAAATTTCCACAGTGGTTGTAAACTTTAGAACATAAATATGTTCTTATTTATCATTTTATCAAATTTAGCATCAAATATTCCTGGTTACCATAATAATTTGACATCTTATTACATTTATAAATGAAAGTTATTTAAATTGATGTGGTTGCTTAATTAAGAAAATTTCCTCTTGCTTTTATGAATAGTTTGCTGATATTTAAATATTTTGGGAATCTTTTGAGAGCTCTGTGCATATTATATACATATTTTAATAAATACATATATTTATAATTAATTTGTTAACAACATTTTGTACATTAAATATTGAAATCAGAATTAAAAGCTCATTAATGGCAATAGAAATTTTCTCCTAAAAAAATCGTATTGATTTCTTTTTTCCTTGTGTGAATATGAATTGTGCAACTCTTTTTATTAAAGATCCAAATTCTTGTCTTTAATCAAAATTTAAATACATTAAATTAATTGATTTTTGTTCAAGTATTCTATTTAGTTGATTTTTTTTCCAACTTTTAATCTCTATTGCTTTTTGACTTATGTTCAATGTATTTAAAAATGTAATGAAAAAACATTTAAATGAGATTTACAGTAGAAAATATTTATAATGCAAATTTTGAAGCATAAGGTTTTGCATTATATGGAATTGGTGTTATATAGATCATCTAATGTATCATTAAACTTCTATATTAAGCATTGCTATGTTTATCTGGAGCTGGTCATTATTATTTTCAAACATAATAATAATAAAAAAAATTAACTTTCCATGAGCATTAAAACTCAAATTTGCGATTTGCGAATTTTGATTTACTTTAGAGATTGTAAAGTCAATGCTGTTTATAGAGAATTGTGTTACTTAAATCTCTTAATTACTGTTTCAAGTTAATATTATTTATTATCATTAATCTCTTTGTAAAATAGAAAATTTGTGTTTTATAGATAATTTCATGTATCATTAAACTTCTACATTAAGCATTGCTATGTTTATCTGGAACAGGTCATTATTATTTTCGAAATAATAATAATAAAATTAACCTACCATGAATTAAAACTCAATGCATTAAAACTTAAATCTTTTACCATGCTGCATTATAACCCAAATTTATCAATTTTGATTTGCTTAAGAGATTGTAAAGTCAATACGGTTTGCAGAGAATTGTGTTATTTAAATCTCTTTACTGTAAAGTAGTAGTACTTTACAGTAAAGAGATAACTTTACTTTTTCAAATAAATATTATTATTATCATTAATCTCTTTGACAAATAGAGAATTTGTGTTATATAGATAATTTCATGTATCTTTAAACTTCTACATTAAGAATTGCTATGTTTATCTGGAACAGGTAATTATTATTTTCAACAAAAAAAAAAGAAAATAGTAATAATAAGATTTAGCTTACCATAAGCATTAAAACTTAAATTATCAATTTTGGTTTGCTTCGGAGATTGTAAAGTCAATGCTGTTCATATAGAATTGTGTTATTGAAATCTCTTTACTGTAAATATTTATATAGTTTCTAAACTTTGTTTCTAACTAAGTTCCTAAACTTTGAAATTTTAGGTATGATGATTGAAAGCATGGCTGGCAAAGCAGGAGCCATGGAAGGAACAATTCATGATGCCACCCCATTTCAGTTTTCAGAAACTGACACGGCTGCCCATTATTTTGGAGAACGTTTAAAAAAAGGTCACTATTTGCAATTTTAATCATTATTTTGTATGGGAAATTTTAGATTGATTTCTCTTTTTAATGATGCATTAGAAAGGCTGCCACTTTCACCATCTGCAAACTAAGAAAGTTGATAGTAATTATGAAAAAGATGGAAACTCAGAATTGATTCTTTTGGGATGTTAAGTTGGTTTATTTTGTTTTCTACAACAAGAGCATTCATAAATGTCCCTTGATGTAATAAACAAAGGGAGAAGAACATTCTCAGAGAATTGAAACTAACTTTCAAGTTAAGTTACGAAGACTTAATAATGTATAATACGTTTGAAAATTTTATAAGTCTTCACAATAAATTTGTTGTATTGAAAAGTTTTTTCAATAATAACTATTATATTTTTTCTCTATTTATTAAACGATCATCAAACGGATAATATCAGAAAATTTGTTGTAAATATTTTCATTGTAGTATTTGTAAGAGAAAGCCATCAGAGCAACTATGAAATGTTTATAGAAATTAATTAGTATTTAGATGTTTAAATGGTAGCTGTCATGTTGTTTCCAAAAGTTGAAAATGTGTATGTTTTTGCATACATTTTATTCAATATTTTTCTTCACTTTATTTATTTTTAATTATGTTTTGTCTTAATTTAACAGTTGGATTTGACTATTATGGCACTGAGAGGATGTACAGTGGAGTTGATGGTCGAGAACTCGAAGCTGATATATTCTTTGGTGTAATATACTATCAAAGGTTGAGACACATGGTTGCAGACAAATATCAAGTAAATATTGCTTATCATTAATCTCTTAGACAATCAAGACTGAGGTTAAGGCAAGCTCTTAAAAGTGCCAAAATTGTTTCAGCTTTTTTTTGTACCTTTTCTGCATCCTGAATTCGTTTTAACCATTACTTTCAAAATTCATTTGTAAATGTATTTTTCTGATAGCTAACAGTATATATGAGAGGTAGATAAATTTTATTCATTTGTTATTAATTAATACTGTATAACATTGAAGATCCAGAATTCTAAATTCTGGAAACTTCAGAAAAAAAAGTTTGAGTAAAATAATTATATGGCTGTTATAGTTTAAGAAGCTGCAGTCAGCAAAGGAGCCTGATCTCTTGTATGATATAATTTTATACTCACTGATATGTACCAATGTTCTCAATGAATTCATTACATTAGTCATTCTTTTTTCAACACCAGCTCTTAATATAAAAATCTATGTTCTTAATTTTAGAATTTATTGTATCTATATGTTGTATTGTAAACATGAAGTTTTTGAAGAGCAAGTTTTTTAGTTTAAAAATTGCCATGTTATTAACTAATTTAACTTCCATTCCTGTTTGCTTTGTTTTTTTTTATTAAAAATAAGTTTTGTAAAAAATTTATTATTAGGTTCGTTCCACTGGACCTGTTGATCCTCTGACTCGTCAACCAGTGAAGGGTCGAAAGAGGGATGGTGGTATCAGATTTGGTGAAATGGAAAGAGATGCCTTAATTGCAAGTGGTGCATCAGTACTCCTATATGACAGATTTGCAGAATGTTCTGACCTTGTTCAGGTAAAAGAAATATTGATCATTATTTGCTAGTTACTTATTATTAGTTTTTTTTCTTCCTTTTTTTGAAAAATATTTTTTTGTTTTTTATTAATTGTGATTTTTTTTTTCTCCTTTATTTTATTAATTGTTTATTATCTTCTCTGTGTATCCTGTATTTTCTTTTCCTAACACTTTAAATATCCTATATATGTTTAAATTTCAATAATGTTAATAAGAATTTTATTTTGCCATATTAGTTTCCATCTTTGTATTATTCAAGAAATTAATACTACTTTTTAACAGCTGTGGCAAGTAATAAAATTCGTCGGAGAGCAAAATGCACAATTAGCCAACTCAAATTTGCTTTAAAACACCTCAGATTTTTTTTAAATATTAGAAACAAAAATTTACTGAAAAAAGAAATCAGTTGGTTAACCTGTTGTCATGTTAAGTGAAGTGTGGTTTTACAACTTTGTGTGAGGGACAGTTTTTGCCCCCTCCCACTTGGTAATTTCCATGCCTTTCATTATCTTTTTTATCTCAAAATGTATTGGTATTTTAATCACAAAGTTTATTTATCTCAAAATGTATTGGTATTTTAATCACAAAGTTTATTTATATTCCCGAAAGTATTTTCCCTTCTTTGTATTTGCAAAATTATTTAAGTGTTTTTTTTTTTTTTAAAGTTATGATTTAAAAATTTTACTAACCCTGTTTTTAAAAAAAATGTTCAAGGCCATTTCTCACTCCCGTGAAAATGACGGGGTGAGGTTTTGCCCTTTATTTCTCGCTCCCGTGATATTTCCGGGCTGAAGTGTTCAGTAGTAACGCGCCAATAAGAATAAAACCAATTTATTTCTCTTGTCCGGAAAACATTTTGTTTCTCATTTTACACACCAGATGGCGGTACCAGGATATTTTTAAGGTAATTGTAGATAGTTAGTTTATTTTAAACTAGATGACAGCACTAATCAAATAGCACTAATAAAAAAATAGGCGCTATTATGACCGTTTTCTAGAAAATTAACTGATCATTAAGGGGTTAATGCCAATTTATAAGCAGAAAATATTAAGTTAAAATTTTATGAACATAATTTTTTCAATATTTTATGTTCTTATATTTAGTATAAAAATATCCTTAAAATTTGTATGTGTAAAAAGTTTATGTATTATACAATAATTTGCATAAATTTAGTGTCACTTTTATTTGTTAAGATATGCCAATTTGAGAAGACATAACATATTCTTTTTCTAGCGAAACTGATGTACAGTCTAACATTTTATTACATGTTATGAAATAAAGATAATTGTTATTTGCTTTTTTAAACATATCCGGAAAAATAATTTTTTCTTCTTTCAAAATATTCATGCATTTTATTACATGTTATGTATTGTTATTTATGTATTGAAGTGTGTCTGGAAAAATAATTTTTTCTTCTCCTTTCAGCAATATGCTTGTATGAAGTGTGAAAATGCATTATCGCCGATCTATGATCATCAAGAAAGAATGATCACAAATGTAGAATATACAGCACGTGAATGGACCTGCACAATATGTGGCACTAACAAACACGTGACATTGATCGACCTTCCATATGTGTATCGTTATCTATTTTCAGAACTTGCTGCAGTCAATGTTAAAATCCGCCTAAAAATAGGAGACTTTCTATAGGATGTGGTTTCTAAATTAATTCAACTTCTTTGTTCGTCAAAAGAGTCATATTTTGTACATCTGATGTACTATTTTTGTTGTAAATAAATGGACTAATGATTTTATACCTTTCCTCTAGAAACTCTTCATCAAAATGCATATTTTTTGTGTAAATGATGAAAAATATTTTGAACTATAAGTGGACATCCCCTGAAATAGCCGCATTTAAGTGTCGTGGCATGCTATGAATATTTTTTTTAATGTAGGAAATTTTTAATGATTTCTAAAATATGTTAAGTTGTAACTAAGCTTTAAATATGTCCTGAAAAACTCAGAACAGTGTGAGTTTCTTGTGTCAGCAACAGTATATTTTCTCTTTTGGAACCAGTCATTCTGTTTGCTTTGCAAACTACAGATTCTTAAGAGAAAGTATTTCTATATATATTAAACCAAGTACAATTGTTTGTGCGTGGACAAATAGTTTTAGAAAAGAATTTTTTTTAATCTGCTTTTACCTACTCTGTCAAAAACAAATCTTCATTCTTAGCGTTTTTAAGATAGAAATTTGGTATAATCTATCACTAAATGTGTCACTTAGCTAACTCAGTTCAGGATTCACTAATTAAAAATGAAAGCTTTGTCATTAAGTCGATGTGATTTTTTTAAATTTCTTTTTATATCTGTAGCTCAGTTTTATTATTTACATTCCTACTATTTATATTGATAAAAAAGCAACATTTTAATGCATTTTATTTCTCACTTTAATTCAACTTCGATGAATTATTCAAAAACTTCACCTCCAGCTAGTTTTTCAATTAGTTGGCTGTGTGAGAAACCAACTGTGTCACACAGCTAACTCAGTTCAGGATTCACTAATTAAAAATTAAAAGCTTTGTCATTAAGTCGATGCTGATTTTTTTTTATCGTATCTGTGGCTCAATTTTTTTTATTTACATTCCTACTATTTATATTGATTTTAAAAAAAACACACACATTTTAAATATATTAACATTTAAAGTACCTACAAAACTGGATTATAAAATCATCATAAAATAATATGTTTAGTGTTTAACTTAGGTGCATTCTATTTTTCTTATTTTTTTTTTCAATTAGTTTGCTGTTTGAGAAACCAACTATGTCACACAGCTAACTCAGTTCAGGATTCACTAATTAAAAGCTTTGTCATTAAGTCGATGCTGTGATTTTTTTTATTTGTTTTTATCATATCTGTGGCTCAATTTTTTTATTTACATTCCTACCATTTATATTGATAAAAAAAATATCTTGAATTAGTCATTGCGGTTGATCCTGTTTTAATCAATGAATTTCATACTCTGACAACGAAATTTTAGCTATTTAAACTATCACTTCTGACTGCACTTTCTCACGTGTGAACCTTTATGCTCCTAAGGTCCAATTTTTAGTTGACTGATTGCAATTTTTCAGCTGATCGCTAACTACCCTATTTATCTCACTGGGAAATTTTGAGCCAAATTACGCTGATCTCTAGCTACCCTATTTATCTCACAGAGAGATTCTGAGTCTAATCACGCTGATCTCTAGCTACCCTATTTATCTCACAGAGATTTTGAGTCAAATCACGCCGATCACTAACTACCCTATTTATCTCACTGGGAGATTTTGAGCCAAATTACGCTGATCTCTAGCTACCCTATTTATCTCACAGAGAGATTTTGAGTCAAATCACGCCGATTGCTAACTATCCTATTTATCTCATTGGGAGATTTTGAACTACATCACGCTACTTTAGAAGCCCAGTCAACGTCGAGAGAGTCAGATCGGTTTCTCGAGTGACTAGTTAAAACACAATAGTAAAAACAAAGATCCCAACCGAATTTTAGCCAGGGTATGCTAACCCTTACTTATAAATCTATAAACCTATTGATCTTGTATCCACTTACAGATCTATGTCTCTAACATTCATTCTGAGTAAAACTTAATGAATAAAATACGAACGAAAATGGCCACAGCTCAGAAACTGTGTCCATTTTCGTAAGCACGCGTTTTAAGCTGTAACAATTTCCATAAACACGCATATAATAAAGAGCTGTGTCCCGATTTAGAATTTTGTTTGCAACTATGGATGATTGACTGAATACAAACAATAACAAGCTTCCTAAAACCGGAAGAAATTTAGAAATCTTCCGGTGTATCCTTCCGCATACAACGCGATGTGTGAAGGGGCATGCATAATATTCTAGGAAATTTTATGATTGTGAATTGTGTTCAAATTTACGCGTTCTTTAACTATACATAAGAGTTTTCTGCAATTTGTGAATTCTAACAGGTCGTGAGCCTGGAACAAATGCAACAAAATTAATACAACAGCATAAATAGGTTAGCCATATAAAAACGCTTATTTGGCTATATTTGTGTAAAATAGCACTGTTTGTTATTTCTTGGGTAGTATCATAGCAAGCTTGCAGAGTCTTCCAAATTTATTAGTTGTTTATTTCATTGAAAGAACGCGCTATATTTTAAACACTTCATGTATAATAATATTGGATAGTGCGTTTTTTTTTCAAGATTAGTCGTGAAAATCAGTCGGAAGTAGTAGTACAAAACCGACCGTGTAAAGCTAAGCACGGATGGCGCCATGGGTTGAAATTCGCAGAAAGACTTCCGGGATACTACTTTCTGCTCATCTTCTCGAAAGTCTTGAAAAAAGGATCGATCAAGTATTATTAAACCTGTAGTGTTTGTAATATAACACGCTCTTTCAATTTAAATTTCAACGAAACAAGCAACATATGAATCTGGAAAACTCCGTAAGCATTCTATGCTATACAAGATGCAACCCAAAGAAAAACTGACAGTAATATTTTACACAAGTATAGCTAAATAAGGGATAACACTCAAAACATGTTGCACTTCATTTATGTTGTGATATTAATTTTCTTCACTTTGTTTTAGACTCATGACCTGCTGGAATTTATAAATTACAGGAAACTCTTATGAATGGTAAAATTACGAGAAAGTTAAAACATAAATCACGTTAACAAAATTTCCTTAAGCCCGTTCACACATCACCTCGTAAGCATAACATAAGCGGAGGGATACACCGGAAGTTTTTTCTAAATTTCTTCCGGTTTTAGGAAGTTTTTATTGTATAAATTCAATCAACCATCCATATGGCCCTGATATTTTTTATGCATCTGGTTATTTTTTGCAAAACCCAAAAGGTTAAAAAAAAATCGGTCTTTTAAAAACAACAAGAACCAGATTTTAAAGATTAAATAATTGTGAAGATAACATAGTTATATACCTACAAGTAGGCTCGATGTTAATATTCATATAAACTTATATGCCTGGTCTTCAATTTCCGTACTCATGTGACACAGACTACATTTCTATTCGGTATTTGACGAGATTTTCTGATTGCCAAATTATTTAATTCGTGGGATAGTGAAAAATTATGTCTTCATCTTTTTTTTATTTACTTATTAAATTATTCATTATTTATTGACTAGAATAAAAGGAAAGAAACAGCTCATTGTGGATAAGGAGTTTATGGAGGTTAAGCTCCTCAATTTTGTTACCTACGGCCTGATTGTGACAATGTGTTCAGCATTGCGCACAAACAGTATCTACTGTCTACAAAAGCTGATGCTCATCGACCTGATGGGCTTCCAGCTACGGCTGGGGATCGAACCCCAGCTCTTCACGACAGGTTAGTGATTTACTCATTGGCAAATCATGGCTCATTTACTGGAATAATTAGGTATAAAATCGTTGCATCTGTAATATTAGTAGAATATAGTGAAAATATTAGGAACAAAAAAAATTTCTATCAAAGCAAATGAAAAACACACTTATTTAGGATTCGGTCAAATTAGGAATTTTATTCTACAAATTAATCATTTTCCGCCTCCCAAAAGTTCACGGCCTCTTTTCTTTCATCACCTCTAGACCTCAGCCAACCCTTCCTTAAGGAAGGAAAGCAGTGTTTGGACGGGTTGCAAATACACTCTATAACAAAAAAATAGACGCACTAAGAAGGAGTTGTCCGATTGAAACGAAAATTGGTGGATAGGAAGACTATGTACAGAATAGTAAATGATTAAAATTTCAGAACAATTGAATGATTTATTGCAGAGTTACAGTAACAGGTTCAATAAGGTGTTGACCCGCCTCTAGCCTGGATACAAACAAGAGCTGCCACACGGCGCGGCATAGACTGATAAAGCTCCCAGATGGTCTCTTGCGGTATTTCCTGCCAAATTCGATCCAATTGTCGAACGAGGTCATCAACATTCCGTGCCAGATGCAATCGCCTTCCCATCATATCCCAGACATGGGAGAGAGATCTGTTGATCTGGCAGACCAAGAAAGAGTTTGACAAGTTTGAAAACAGTTCATAGCAACACGTGCCGTGTGTGGTCTGGCATTGTCCTTCTGAAAAACCAGCCCAGGGAGCTGCAAAAGGAACGGCAGCAAAACAAGTCTTAGGATGTCGTCGACGTACCGCTGTGCAGTAAGTGTACCTCTAATGACGACCAAAGGGGTCCGGCTGTCAAAAGAAATGGCACCCTAGACCATAATGCCTTGTTGAGGGCCGGTGTGGCGTGCTGTAGTGAAGGCAGGATCCCCCCTCTGCCCTGTGCGTCTCCAAACACGTCTTCGATAATCGTCAGGACACAGTTGGAAGCGGGATTCGCCGCTAAAGACTATGCGTCCCCAGCCGGCATCATTTCAGCCTGTTCGAGCCATGCACCACTTTAATCTGGTGCAGGCGTGAGTGGCAGGTGGCCTAACGGTCGCCGCGAGCGTAGATTTCGCTCTCTCAACCGTCTGTGAATGGTCATGGTGGACACTGGTGTTTGGGTTGAACGTCTGATGGTTGATAGAGATGAAGAAGACGCTGTGACAGCTGCTCGGACAATCACTCTGTCCTTACTCTCTGTTGTAGCCCTAGGTCGACCGCTACCATCCTGAAGCTGAACTCTGCCATTTTCCACCCATCCTTACCAGCATCTTCGAATCGCCGCATCGCTTCGACTCAAATGACGAGCGATTCTCTGATTTGTCCAACCAGCCTCTTTCAATTCAATGATACGATCTCTGTCAAACTCTGAAAGTTGCTCGTAATGAGCGCGAATCCTGCAGTGAGGCATTTTTTAAGTTGTTGAAAAGTAATCTGAATCGCAATCTAAATGAAAGTTTTAACAACCGTTGAAGAGCTGCTCCTTATTGCGTCTCCTGGATGCGCAGTTCCGATGCGTCAGAGATCAAACTATTCATTCATTGGACACCAAATTTTAATCATTTGCATATCTGTTCAAAACATTCGTGCATACGAAATTTCAAAGCAATCGGATGATTGCTTCTTGGTGCGTCGATTTTTTTTTTTTGTTATAAAGTGTACTTCCTTTCCTTCGATCTCTTTGAGATCCCAGGTCAACCGCCCCATATCAGTTCCCGAAACCTTGATGTACTAATTACCAGGCTTAGAATTAAATCCGTTCCTACCAATAAGACCATACACACAACCAGTGGCCCCCCCCCCCCCCCAAGCTCTTTGACGCATTCACAATTCACGTCTAAATTCCCCCCAAGCTTTAAGTGGGCGCATCGTGCGCCCACCTCCCCCCTGATGGGGGCCCCTGCACACAACTCATACAAAGCCCTTACTACCCGTACTGCGGAGTTGTGGACGCGAACAATCACTTTCTCCTGGAATGTCCCGCATTTCATAATACTCGTAAGGAGCTGTACCAATCTCCGTATTTCTACAAAGCATCACCGGCTGTGGTACATGTAAGGGTGGGTGACCACTTGGATCAGTCCGCGTAGGGACTGAGGGTGTGTGATATCGGTCCTTGTTAAACTGTTCTACCGAGTGCTCAACTTCGCGTGCAAGTCGTCGGACTACCAAAGCTAGGGTGTATTCCCTCTGCAGAGGATCAAAATTGTGATGGCATGTTTTCGGATCATCCTCAGGGATGTTTCCATGACCATCGCCAATAGCCCATTGTGCAGCTCCAGTGTGACGTAAATTAACTACAACTACAACCATATCTCTTCAGAATTCAGCGATATCGTGACTTGTTTGAAGACCAAACTCCAATTTTTTACTAATTAGTGATCGCAATTATCAGGCATTAATTTGTTAAGTTTTCAGTTAGTTCCATCAGAATCAATGGCAGAGACAGACGCCATTTTCTAAGCAGCAAATAAGAAGCAAAATTTCCCTAAGAAAAGGTCGAAGAACTAGAAAAAACTCTCCAGAACATTGGTACAGTCACTCGAGTGACTGTAAATCTTTCAGAAACAGAACACGCCAAATGTTTGAAGAAAAATTCCTCAATAATTTTAAACTTCTATTATCAACAGCCTTGCTACTGATAACTTCCGATTTCGGATCGCATACTGTTACAGATGTTTGTATTACGGTAAAATAAATTTTTTCGTTCTTCAATTCATTACAAATTAAAGTGAAGTCAACATTGCTTTCTACATTCAAATGAAAAAATGGGAATTCATATCGTACAAAACTGTAATAGTTATAATAGAATATTCTTCATATTTATAGAATAGTATATATTTCTGTATCTATATAATTCGAAAAACAACAATAAAGAATTATCTGAATTACTTGAAATAGTATCATTTGTGCTGATTATTAATAAATTTTTATCGTTTTCTTGATATATTATTTAGTTTTGAAAGAATAATTTCAACTAGAATTCAGCTAATCTGTTTTTAAGCTACATATTAAAATTCATATCGAGATCTTACAATTATAAGATTTTGCTGTGTGGTATGTTATCTAAAAGTAATAAAGGGATAGTCTGTGCCTACATATTATTTGAAAATTAAATTTTCAAACAAAGATCATTTAATATGGAATTCTCCGGATTTATAATGCAGGTGTTCCAGACGCAACTGCGTGAACGCAGACGCAGTGATTATTTATTATATTATTTATTTTATATATTTCTTACATTATTCTTTTGTTGGCAACATGTATATATTCTTTGTGTACACTTGTGATAGTAAAAGAGTTTGTTCTATAAGATACTTGTTTAGTGTTGATTGTAATTAGAAAACATTTACGTTTACAACCAACACAGCAGGTCAGTGTCATGATTTTTATAATAAAGATCGTTTTTTTTTTATCCAAACAATTCGTTATTTTACATTTTTTAGTTTATAATTTTTTGATAAAAATTGTTGTCAAAAAACTTTTTTTACAAAATTAAATTATATAAAATTATAAGGCTTAAAATATATAATTTTATATATACATAATTATGAATACTTTTTGCTTATTGTAATGTTGAAAGTATTATGACTCTTTAAACTGTGGAATCTGAAGTTTAAATAGGCCTTTCATGTTATATCATTAAATTTAGTAAAACTATTTCTCAGGCATTAGGTTTTAACTCAAATAAGAAGATACATATCTTTTTTCTGTTTATTTACAAATATTTTTCCGATGTGCTTTGGATGTTCCTTCTCTAAAAAAACCCATTTTGTTTTCGTTTACATAAGAAAGAATATCAAACATTTTTCTTTTTTAAGTTTAATAAGCCACAATAATGAAATAATGATACACGCTACATTAAAGACGTATCCAGAGTAACTGAATGAATCGCAGGTATTCGTCTCATACAGCAACGCCCTCTATAGTTTATTGCGGCAGCAACTTTTTGCTATCTATCTAGCCTCAAAATAAGAATACAAAGCTATAAGCTAACGCAAGGAGATCGTCACAATATTCTACATACAAGCATGCTTTTTTGATTATTTGCTTACTCGCTGTTTGCTACAAAAGTATTAGTTATATAAAATGCATATTTATTTTGTTAATTCTGCTGAATAGCCGTGTTCATGTAGCTTATTTAAAGTTGACTCGGAGAGTAGATTAATCTTATTTCTGCAGTATGTGTGATAAAAAATTCCCTCAGAAATTCTACTTAAAAGAACAATCTTCTGTTCATACTGTTAATAAACCTTATCCATGCAGTGAGAGTGATAAATCTAGTTTAAATAAGCACTTTGATATGTATAGTGGAGAAACGAATTATTTATGCAGTGTGTGCGATAAAAAATTCGCTAGTAAAAGTTCTTTAAAACAGCATTATCTTATTCATACTGGAGAGAAACCATACAAATGTAGTTTGTGTGACAAATCTTTTTCTCGCAAAGGTTTGTTAAAAAAGCACACTCTTGTTCATACTGGAAAAAAACCTTTTCCTTGCCATGTATGTGACAAAACATTCCTACATAAAACTAGTTTAACAAATCATATTCTTATTCATACTGGAGAAAATCCGTTTTCTTGCCATGTGTGTGATAAATCTTTCTTTGATCAATATACTTTAAATAAACATTTTGTAATTCATAGTGGAGAAAAGAATTATTTATGCAGTGTGTGTGATAAAACGTTCGCCCGTAAAAGTTATTTAAATCAACACTATCTTGTCCATACTGGAGAGAAAGCATACTCATGTAGTTGGTGTGACAAATCTTTTTCTCGCAAAGCTTTGCTAAAAAGACACATTCCTGTTCATACTGGAGAAAAACCTTTTTCTTGCGATGTATGTGACAAAACATTCTTACATAAAATTAGTTTGACAAGTCATTTCCATATTCATACTGGAGAAAAACCTTACTCGTGTAGTGTCTGTCATAAATCTTTCACTCATCGAAGAAGTTTAGATCGTCACTCTCTTGTTCATACGGATGAAAGGCCTTATTCATGTAGTGTGTGCGATAAATCTTACAAGAGTAAAGATCATTTAAATAATCATAGTCTTGTTCATACAGGTGAAAAACCTCATTCATGTAACATATGTGGTAAAGCTTTCGCACAGAAATATAAATTAAATCAACACTATCGTATACATAGCAATCATGGCACAGAAATAAATCATTCGCGCAGAACCAAAACTGTCTTAAAAAGACGCTCTCTGCGTCCTACTGAAAAAGAATCATACAAGTGCACTGTCTGTGACAAATCTTTTGTATACAAATCTAGTTTAAAAGAACATCATTTTATACATACTGGAGAAAGACCTTATTTGTGTGATGTATGCAATAAATCTTTCAGACACAAAGCTAGTTTACAGACACACTATCTCATGCATGCGGGAAAGAAACGTCATTTTTGTGATTTGTGTGGTAAAACATTCTTATTAAAGGGTAATTTAAAAACACATTATCTTGTGCATAGTGGAGAAAAAAATTATTCATGCAATGTATGTGGTAAAGCATTTTCACAGAAAACTCATTTAGATGGACATTTGCGGGTACATACTCAAGAAAAACCTTATACGTGCAGTATGTGTGATAAATCTTTCACGCTCAGATCTAGTTTAAATAAACACTATCTTATTCATACTGGAGAGAATCTTTATGTGTGATAAATCCTTCAGGTATAAAGTTAGTTTAAATAAACACTGTCTCATTCATGCTATAGAGAAACCTTATTAATTCATTTTGTGCAACAGAACATTCTCAAAAAAAGTTATTTTAAATAATGAGCTCATTTATATTGTAATAAAGCTTTATTTATGCAATGTGTAATGAATTATTTTTGCAGATAACTAAAAATGAACATTCTTGTGTGGAAACTTCTTTGAAGTTTCTAATTGGAGAAAAAATTTATATTATAGTGTGTTAGATTAATTTTTCACTCATAAAATAAGACTATATTTTGTTTCATACTGGAAAAAAAACTTTATGCAATGTGCATGATAAATCTTTGAAGCTAATTGTTTATAATAGAAAAACACCTTTTTTATGCTGTGTTTGTGATGAACCATTCTCACATAAAGCTAGTTTTGAACAATATCTTGCTATAGTGGACAAAAATTTTATTAATGCAGTTTGTGTTATAAAGCATTCTTGTCTTCAGCTGTCCTGAGTGCGGACGAAGCTGTAAAAGGATTTTTAAGCCCTACTGACTGCCACAAGCTGCATCTTCCATAAAAAAATATTAACATATATTTTGCAAAAACTTAATTTTAAAAAAATAAGCAACTCTCTTTAAATAATATTTTTTTCTAAATGAAATCAGTTTGCAATAATTTTATTTTAAAATTAAAGTTGGAAAGAAAATCTTTATTTAGTTGCTATCAATTTATTCATAAATGATTACAAAATTAAGCAAAAATTATTAGCAGCATATAAAAATTTTGTGGCATTGTGGTTGTCTCTTATCACAGCTCAGTAAGCACTTTTCAAACACTCAAATATCTTTAAGCACTTTTTGACAATTGACGGTTTTAACCGTCATGCCAACAAAAAAACCTTTTGAAATAGTTTTTGATAATTGTCAAAGATCCAACATTTTGGCGTATAGATAAGTATTAACTATTAAGTGTTTTTAAATTAACATACATGTAAAATTATAAGTGTTCCATCATGTTCTTGAATTACTTCATTAAAACAACAAAATAGTTTACAAAATAACATTCACAAAAAATAAGTTTTGAAGCCCTCTGTATACACCAAGTTCGTTTTCCAGTTTTGTATGAATAAAACCGTAATGTGAAACTGTTCTTTTGATTGATGCTCAGCTGTATAAACTTTAATGTTGACCTACTAACCTATTATAACATAATAAAATAACATGTAATTAGGAAATTTATTCTAATAAGCTTAGTAAAAATTGATAGTACAGTACAGAACCCGTTATCCGGAAATCAGAAAACCGGAACGAAATTCGATAAATTTTCCCGCCATTCTTAAAAAAATTTCTTTTTCCCTTATAAGATTTTAGGATTTTTCTTTCTTTTTTGAAAGATGTTTACCTTACCATCATTTTGGAAATAATCATTAGTGTATTACTTCATCGTTTTTTCTTCTTTTTAAGATTATTTCAAAAAAAAAATTTTTTTTAGTTGGATTTAACAATAAAAAAAACGGCTTTTTGTAGTGATTCAGAAAACCGGAAAAATCAGTTATCCGGAATAGCGATGGTCCCGATCGTTCCGGATAATCGGTTCCCTACTGTACCTAATTAAATCCTAGAATTGATTGATTTAAAAAAATTAACTCATTTAAACAAAAAAAATTTTTTTTTGTAAATTATAATTAGTTTTCTTATCAGGGAGTATATTATATTCATGATTTATTGGAAATATTTATGTACATATAAGCAGGAGTGCAGAAAATTCTCAGTCCCTAATATTTCCTCAAAACTAATTTTTTTTTTAAATCGAAATTTCCTCAAAAATTTTAGTTTTTTCTTTCTTCTAGTACAATAACTTTTTAAAAATATTTTTGGAAAGTGAAGTTTATAAAAGAAAAGAAATTTGTTTGATTTTACACAATTCTTGAATAAAAGAGCATATATTATAATTTTTTTAAAATAATTTGAGATCAGACAATTATTGGCGACCACATCAGTTTTACTTAATGTAAAAATCTGTCTAAATTGGGGCATAAAATAATTAAAATCAATACTTAGACTGATAATAATTCATAGTTATTAATCGTAATAGATTAAGAAAACCATTTGTTTAGAAAAATAATGATTTTGGCTATATTTTTTATAAATGATATATAATATAAATTATAATTATAGTAGTATGTAATGCAAGTATTATGCATGATTTAATGTCAAATAAAATGTCCCCAATGTTAATAGAATTTTAAGCAATTACAAAAACTTTATACAATTGGTGGATGGTCCCTTAGGTAAAAATATTTCTCTTAAACTTCTCAATTAATTCTTAAATTTAATGAGTGAAAGAGAGATGGAAATTTTGAGGAGTTTATGAAGCTTTGGGATTCTTAATTGCTTTGGAGACCTATGGGAAAATACACCTGTAGTGAATGGTCCCCAAGTAAAGTTCAAATATTATGGTACTGATCTACAAATAGAATGGCACAAGGCCATTAGCTTGCCAGTTATGAAGACGATTGCGCATCATCAACGATGAAATTAGCAAAAGAAATAAAATTTTCAATAGCTATTAGGGAAAAAAATTTGACTATGTTTAGTTGGTCACTGTAATCAGCTAAAATTCAAGACATTTTTTGGTTTGCTTTCAGAGGATGGAAAATGAAGCCTGAAATTGAGAATCTCGTGCAAAATGCAGCACAGTTGCACATGACAGGGCAAAAATGCTTCACCCAGAATTTAGCTTGGTATACGTAGATGCGAACCTGCAAGTATTTCATCAAATATGTGAAACGAATGGTGTTTCATGCGCTATGACTGACAGTACACCGAAATAGATTGGGGTTGAATTAATTGTGAAAACGTTAAATAGCATAATTCGTGGCAAAAATTAACATTGTAAAGAATAAATATCTCATTTTGGAAAAGGGAATATTAAGCACTTTTAATGAAAAATGCACCTTTAATGGCTTTTAAAAAACGAAAATTGAAAATAGCACCTTTAAGAAACACTACACACCTTGTCAAATAACAAAACACGAAAAAATATCAAAGTAAAAAATATTAACAAAATAATTGTGAGTGGATCTTATTAGGAAAGCTCTTTTTGACGATTTCTGAAAGAGATAGACAATCTTGTGTTACAGTCCCCACTAGGAAAACTTCACGGGGAAAAATTGAAATAGCTCGCGAAAAATTATGTTTCTTCGAGTCAATGGAGGTAACCCCTAAGAATGACCAGCCTCCATTAACGACAATTTCACTGTGGAACAGAGTGGTCGCTCCTGATAGGTTTCACTATTGATATTGCATAACTGTGAAATCAAAGTAACTGAAATTTAAGAAGCTATTATTCCTTAAAAATGGACACAGATCAAAATACATGTTTAATAAAAAAGACACCATTTGATTCCGTTTTTTCAAGTTTTCTCATAAAAATTATTCTTTTAGGAATTAACTAATTCACCATATTATAACATCCATTTGCCAAAATCATTTATTCTTATTATTTTTTTTAAAGATATTAAAAGTCAACAGTTTTTTGTTACAAGCTTATCAGGGGTTGAATTTAGATTTTTCTAATGGGAAAACAAATATCACTTTTTATAAAAGAAAAATCTTTTTCATTTTTTTACTTTGATTTCTAGAAATTCTTAAAATTACTTCGTTAAAATGGAAAAAAATTAACTGATTTTATTGAATTAGAAAAAGTATGATTTTACAAAAGGGTATGTACTGATTTTCTATAATTAAAATACATTTTACACTTTTTCCCTCTTGAAACACGTATATTGTTTGGTGGAACTTTTTTTTCTTTTTTGAAGGTTTTGTTTTTTTAAAAACTAATTTTTGCAACATTATGTATTTTGTAATAACTTTCAATTCTTTTTATTTTGAGAATCAGATTTTATTTTCAGATGATAGTGAAACGGTATCTATTATCTGATTATTATTAACAGGTTCTCAAAAGAAAAAAAATTTAAAAAGTAAATGACAATTAAAGAAAAAAAATTTTTTTTATCTTCTAAATTTAATTTGAATAGAAATTTCTAATAAAAAGGAACCAGACATTTTATTACTATGTACTAATACCCAGGGTTTATGGCTTACACCTTTTTCGAAATTTAGTCATTTTATGGAAACGAAACGCAATTTACAATTTTACATTATCAATATAAAATCAAATAATCCATTCTAATCAATAATCTATCTTTAGTACATGTAGATGAAAATAGAAATCAACAAATATTTATTATTTGCTTAAAATAAGTTTAAAAAAAGAAATGCGTTAGTATATTTATAAAAATTGATATTTTTAGAATCAAAGGCATTTTGATATAACATAAAAAATATGATATTTAGATTTTATGTGTTTTGAAGAAAGGCCTGCAATGAACATTACACTGGGCTCATAAAATCCTGTGTCTAGCCTTGAGTATTAGAAATTGCATGGATGGTCTTTGGGAAGGACGGTATGCATATATCCCCTCAATAATTAAAAATCTTTTTAAGTCCCATCAATATTTCAAATAAGGAATATTTTCATGAATTATTGATTTAAACTCATGAAAGGTAAAAGAAGGAACAGAACATCTTTTTGCATATGTGTAGCAAATTTAATAATTTTTTTAGTATGAAATTTAGAAAACTAGTGTGTGTATTTTAATTTAGATGCCAGCAAGAAATCAAGATACTGTTAAAGTATAAGCAGTGGTAGTAAAATATTGAGAGTTACTGAATATTTTAATGAGAAATGTAAAAAGGTATATTGTGTAAATGCTATTTATTTTACTTATAAAACAAGTTACTTTTTCACTAAATTTTTTTTCTGTAATATTCCAACCAAGTTTTTTTCCTGTCCCAATCAAAGTAAACTGACACAATGAAACTTCAGTTTTCCAGCAGCTGAATACACCAATAAAAACTACAACTTCTGTTTTTAAAATTATTTTTAAGAGTTTGCAGCTAGAAGTTGCTAACTAAACTTAAAGGATATTTTTCAGTCAGTTCATACTACTGATGTCATAGTTATGTATAATGTGTATTTATAGGATACTATATTGAAATTATATATTTTTATTATAGTGAAATTATTAAGGAGTCAAAACAAAACAAAAGACATGGAAGACAAAACAATTACAAAAATATCCATTTTTAAATCATTACAAAATCCAACAATCATAAAGTTTTAAAAATTCAACAACAACAAGCATATATTAATTTCAATTATAAAAAATAGATTAATTCCTTACATTACAATTAATTTCAACAATTATAAATTTTTACAAATTGAATTTAGCAGTACCTTCTGTAAAGGACAACCACAAATAAGGCACACTCTCTATTCAAAAGATCCTCTATTTAAGGAATACTGAAAAATGGTTAAAGACGTTTTTAAGTCGGTTAGTGGAGTTGGCCATTTATTGGAATCAAAACCTTCAAGTGACAAAAGAATCACATTTAATGGTAGGTACTGTACTATGATTAAGTTGCTTGGAAGAATATATAAGGGTGCATAGCCAGATTTTTTAACAAAAAATAAGCACCTTTTAAGCAGTCAAAAAATATTTTTAATCACTTAAAAAAAAAAAATCATAATTAGGATCTGTGAAATAATAAAAATAATTTCCTTCTATCTTTTAAGTTCTTAATTTATGAATATAAAATCAATAAAATTCAAAAATATTTTCACAAACTTAACATAATCATGATAAAATAACTAGTTTCTGATAAATATCGTAGAGAAAATCGTGCATTTTTTGTAATTTAAAACAATAAAAAGGCAAAGAAAAATATCTTTTTAAAAGATAGAAAATTTAGCACTTTTTACAAACCCCGAATATAAAAAGGAATCTTTAAGGGCTTTTAAAAAATGTAAATCAAAAATAAGCACTTTTTAAAAACGCGAGACACCTTGGAATATTAGATAGTGTCAGTAATTAATTACAAAAGGAGACATGCTCCCATGTTCTTTGTTTATTGGTAGTAGGAATAAAATTGGTCTCCACTTTTCTATCCGCTTGATAAAATGTTGTTTTAAAACATAATCATGATAAAATAATTAGTCTCTGTTAAATACTGCAGAGAAAATTGTGAAAATCATGCATTTTTTTGTAATTTAGAACGACAATCAAAATAGCAAACAAAAATCTCTTTTTTAAAGATAGAAAATTGAGCACTTTTTAAAAAACCTTGAATAAAAAAAGCACCTTTAAGGGCTTTTAAAAAACAAAATAAAAATAAGTGCCTTTAAGCATTTTTAAGAAGCGCTACGCACCCTGTATATACTTATTAAACAGGAAACAGACATATTAGAAACAATTAAAAAAATGAATGTTACTTTTGAATGAACATAAATAAGATAAATTCTGTTATTTTTTTTCATCATGTTTCAAATTATTTACCATCAATACATTCAATTTTTTAGTTATACAGTATAGACAACAAAATTTTTTTCATAAGAACTTAAATTGCTATTACCAACGTTAATTTAATAAAATAACAAATTAAACAAAGAAATTTTTAAAAAAAAATAGTTGATTAGAATACCGTTTTAAAACCTTGTTGCTATGAGCATAACTGAGATTTAATGAAGAATTTTCCCCTAATGCTAGAAAAAAGTAAAGTTATTTTAAATATTTTTTTAATAATTCATAAAATAACTATACCCTTAACACAAGCTCTTTTCATTAACTTTCACAAATTCTAAAAATTAAAAACTAGCTTTTGCAGACAGTGTGTTATGTTGCCTATCTCATTAGTTATAATTTGATGAAATTTTTCATTCAATTCTTGAATTTATTTTTCTTCTTGAAAGTTATTATTTAATTACTTCTTGAAAGTTATTATTATTTATAAGAAAATTTCAATGTATTAAGCTGTTTTTTTCCCTTTCCCTGTTTTTTTCCCTTTCCCTTATTATATCATAAACGTGATTTTAATTTTGATTTACTTAGCACTTTGTAATTTGAAAAAGGCATTTATCCTTAAAACTTAAGGTGGTTATTTCTTGTATACTTTTCAAGCCTTTTCATTTAAGTTCTAACTTTTAAAACTTCCATTATGTGTACTGAAGATGTTACTCATTACAAAAAATGCACTGTTTGCAACTTGCTACTTCAATCGCCTTACAGCTTCGTAAACTTTACGTGGCCCTGATGATCTTGCTGGAGATTTGACCCTACTTTCTCTGAAATAAATGAAAAAAGTTAAATAAAAACTAATTTTTTGGAAATAGCACAATAAAATAAAAGTATTCAAAATCAGCTAAACAAGTAAACATCATTTCATTTAGAGTCAAAAAGTATTTTGAATGAAAGTTTTTTGAACAGTAAAAACAGCTCTTTATTTTTCTAGTTCATGATTTAAATAATCAAACATATTCAATAATTTATTCAACAGAAGTCAAAATACATAATTTGTAATGTTGTATATCTTCTTCAAATAAGTGAAAAAAAAATAAATAAAGGATATTGATTTAAAAACATGTTTTTTAAATATAATAGATAAGCACACATTTACTCTGACTGCAACATGAGGTTGTATTGTCAAAAATAACTCTCTAAATAAGAGCCTCACAAATATTTTGAATACATTTCAATCTATTTGTTATGTTAAATTTTTTGTTTTGATATTTTTTCATGGTTCTTTTTACACATTTGGTGCAGATATTTTCCCGGTCGCTGGGAGAGGCTTTAATGGTCTCTCCTAAAGGTTTTCTTCAATTATGTACAAAATTCTACGTAAAAAATTCTGTGCCTTCTAAACGCAGTCGCAAATTGAGGTGGTCTTTCCTGGAGGTTTCACTGTAAATAGTCATTAAATCAGTGATATATTGGTAGAAAAAATTAATGTGCTGTGAAAATATTAGCAACAAAAGAATTTTTTTTTATTGAATCTAATGAAGTACTGAACTACACACTTATATTAATGGTTCAGTCAAATTCAAAATTTCATTCAGCTAAGGGGGATTTCCCCCTCCTTCCTAAAAGCATAAGTTCTCGGCGCCTGCCCTCAAAAATTCTTTGATGTAAACGCATGTAGACCGAGTATTTTCATCCAACGTGGAAAATGGCGCTTTCGTACAATCTAAAATAGGAGCCGTGATGGCTCAGGGGACAGAGTGTTCACATTCCAATGAGGTGAACTAGGTTCGAATCCCAGCAATGGCTGGTTGATACGAATTCCGCTTGTAACGACTTTGCATGCCAAAGAAAAATATCCTCAGTGGTAGATGGATCATGGGTAATTCGTGCCTCCCAAAAATGGTCCTAAATAGAGGTTATCTTTCCTAGAAGCTCTCCCGACCAAGCTATGGGGACCATATTTCCCCGATAGCAGTTACCCCATATATTTTTTGTGGGGGATGGGCAGAAATCCGAATCTGCTAAAAAAAGGGTATATGTTTATTCAGAGAAAATGTTTTCGTGTCTGATTTCGTAACTTAAAATACTGTCTACATTAATTATTTAGCATATTTGAGGTTATCTCCTCATACTATTAAGACTGAGTTCTAGAGCGCGAAGATTCAATCAGTAGATCAAAAGTTAATTAGGGTGGTCTGCTTTTTATTTTCCTCCCTGCATAGTGCACAAATTAAAATTTAACATTTGTGCTATAAGAAAAATAATTTTTGAGCAAATGGTCAGATTACAAATATAACGATAGGATATAAATAGTCCATAAGACTTAAATATACTAATTAATTAGTGTGGACGTAAGTTATAAGATCAGACAAAAAAAAAAAAAAAAAAACTTCTGAATATTTTTTAATTGACTTTAAACCTTGACTCTTAAAATATGGGGTGTAGTCATAACCATAGCTGCCAACATGGATAGGAAAAAATCCAGGAGATTTTACGAAATATAAATTTCATGGTAATTGTTGCATAATATACTAAATATTTTACACAGGGATTTTTATAGTTATTAAAAAAGAAAAACTGCAATATTTTCCAGCGATGATTGTGACATACTTATATATATATAGATATATAAAAAAATAACCATGACAAATTAACTTTTTTTTCTTGTTAACTAGTACAGAAAATAATGCAGTTTAAAAAAAAAATTTTTTTGAATTATTTAATTACTTTAAAAAGTACTTTAATAGTAAAATTATTTTTCAATTTTTACTTTTTGTTCTCACCACTCAAAATTTTAAAAAATTATAATTATTATTATTGATTACATTTAAAACTAATCATGACTTTCTTAAATCATTTTCTGCTGCAGAAGAATAAAAAAGTTATATTTAATTTTTATGAATAGCTTTTTTAATGGCTATTTTAAGGTAAGAAATATTAAATTCATTCACACAAGACTTTGTAAAATATCAAATTTGTTCACAAACATGAATAGAAATTGTAGAATAATTTATCATAACTCACCTCACTAATTTTACTCTGTTCATCAAATTTTTTTGATATTAAAAGCAGCAACTCTGTTGCCAAAGTATTATTCTTCGTAACTAACTGCAACCATTCAGGAGAAGATAAAATATTTGTAGAATTTTTTAAGATGAATTCTACCACAAATGATTTCAGTTCTTTTTGATTAACCATATCAGCAATCAATAATACTTTGCATAAGTTGTTATTCGATAAAACAGACATCAAAAACAAAGAACATTTCTTAGCCAGTGATGGTACATCATACTTATCAGCTACAACTAACAAGTTTAAAGCCAATTCTTCATCTATCTTTTTAACTGACCCTGTATAAATATATTCTAAAAAGGAAGAAAAGGTTTTTGCTTCTACATCAACAATATCCACAATACCTGTATTATTTTCTGTCATTTGTTGTTCAAACATCGCAGCGAACACAGGTGATCTACAGGCTAATACATTTTTGTGAGCGGTCATTATCTCATCGTCCACTCGTAACTTAACATCAGTAAATATTTTATCCAAAAGCAACTTACTGAAGTTTTGCTGTAAACAATAAACACTCTCCTCTTCTGAAGTCCTTCCGATTTTGAACAACTCCAGTGATATTGATTGAGTTTCAATATCATACTTTTCATCTGTATAGCAATAATTCATCAAAGAGTGAGCAAGATAAGTTATATAAAACATTACTTTGATTTCATTTTGTATGTTATACTTTTCAATTTCAGCACCAGTGTAGTAAACATTTTTTTCCTCACTAAAATTACATAATGACCTTTCTATTTGTTTTTCTTTCGCAAAGCATATACGCCAAAATAAAGCATGGTGCCTTTTATCATTGACATCACTGACAAGATAAAGCTTACAAAACCCATATCTCTTTGTAATAATCACTTTCACTGTAATGTCTCCAAGCTTTATTTCTTTAATATTCAATGGATATTTTTTTAATCCTTTAGATTCTTTTGACGACCATGTAAATGAGGAATCATACTTAGAAATATTTGTTTCAAGTTTACATCCAGTAACAGCTGTTTTACTTGTTGTCAGCGATAACGAATCATAATCTAGCACACTTTCCATGAGACAGCAAAGAGTAAATGTATCTTCTGGCCAATTAGACATTTCTTGCTTCAAAGCATCAACTGTAATTAGGTCATAACAAGATGAATATTTGAACTCAAAATGTTTTTCAGTGAATAATTCAGACGTTTTATGAACATCGCCTTTGGGACATAACAAATGGAATCGAAAGCTAATAGGATTCTTCAGCAATTTTAGAACCTGTGTTTACAACTTCACAGGAAACAAACTTTGGATTACTAGATTTTAGAACTAATTTCCATTTACTATGATACAATTTTTTAATTTGAAATGAAGGACTCTCGAGCTGCCTTTCGTTTGGAATGCTATTAAATTTTTCAATCTTCCATGTACATAAAAATCTTTGAGTTTTATTGTCAGACATGTTTACACTGGAGTCGATATTTAGCAGACAATTAAACAGCAATACGTAATATTTAAAGGAGAATGAATTAATTGTGATTGTTATCGATCACCATTATACACTTGATCTTGATAACAAATGTAAATGATAACAAATATTTAATATTGAAAGGGCAAAGCGAAACTCAAACTTCGTTCGCAAAACTAGTAATGAGTGTTCTTTTTAGACTGTTTCAACTTTTAAGTTCATTTCTGTCTGAATCTTAGGGTTTATCCTTATTTAACGAACGTTGACGAGTGCACGGAATACTCGTTGCTGTTTTTCTGCAACGTGTAAATTGCAATGAAAGTTGTAGTTTTATACTGTTAGCAAATATGAAAGCCCACCGAATAATTACTACCCGCACTCCCTATCCGGGAGTTTCCTATTCAGCGGTATCTCGCAGTGGACTGATCGTTAAGACATGGTTGCCAGAAGATCACCGAAGTCAAGCATTACTAGCTGCTGTCAGTGTGCGGTTGGGTGACCACTTGGATCAATCTGCGTAGGGACCAAGGGTGTGCGGTATGGGTCCTCGTTAAACTGTTCTATCGTTAAGTGCTCGATTTCCCGTGTAGGTCATTGGGCTACAGAAGCGGGAATGCCATCCTCTCTGTAGAGGATCAACATTGTGATGGCATGTCTTCGGATCATCCTCAGGGATGCTTCCCAGACCGTCGCCAATAGCCCATTGTGCAGCTCTAGTGCGACGTAAATGAATTACAACAACAACCTATTCAGCTGCAGCTAATACTTCATATTGCATCATAATTAAGCAAATAGATACCTTAACATCATTTTCTTCACAACGAACAAAACAGAAACCACAATTTAATTACACTGGACCATCTAGTTCTCGCAGACCTGTATCCAAATCTCCACCTCCAAAAACATCTCGATTGACGTCCCAGAAAAGTCTCGTCCTGTCTTAAAGCAGCGTCCGAATGTAAAGTTGCTACCTAACCCTAAACCAGGCATTCCTAAAAAGAATAATGATCAAAAATTCATACAAATCGTTAAAAAGTCCACATCAGATATTTTGCGGAAGATGGACACTGAAATAACAATACATCCATCGGATAACGAATCGTTTTTCGACAACCCACCAATGGATGTTACGTCTAAATCAAACTTTAAATCAAAAAGGTAAATTTATTTTCGATCATAAGCTTACTTTTTTGCCTTACATAAAGCAATTGCGGAAAAGATGCAAGAGACCCTAAAATATGTTACGAGTGTTTTCTAACACGCTTTGGGGGAGCTGACCGCACTACGCTATTGTGAATTTTCCAACACTTATACTGTCATGCATGGACTATGCATGTATAGTTTATGGTTCTGCTTCGCGACTACAACGCCTTGGTACGGTGCATCACACTGCATTATGCATTTGTAGCGGTGCATTTCGAACTTCCCCCGTGGAATGCTTGCATGCTGTTTGTCATCAGCTACCATTGGATCTACGCAGAATGTAATTGTCCTTAACGCAATACTATCGTATCAGGTCTTTTTACAGTGTTAAGTTACCCCAATAAGTTTAATGCGCCTATATGATTCTCGACCTTCTCTTGTTTGCTCTCTTATAACACGTATGCGTTCACATATTCAAACATTTGAGATTTCAGATTCGCCATCATAATTGGTAGACCACCTATTTATTTCACACTGGACTGTTTCACCATATAATTTTTATTTTCTATTAAAGGTATGTAATAAATCACCATATCACCAACCATATTTCAACAACTTTTCCCTTTTCAAAGTCATTAGTTTTCTCATTATGTCCCGATATATACAGATGACTCAAAATCTTCTATATATGTTGTGTGTGGTGTCATCATTGCGGACTTCACGTACAGCTACCAAATTCCCGAGATTTGTTCCGTCTTCACTGCTGAAGCTGAGCTATCCTACTTGCACTACGACTAATCTCCTCATGCTCTACTGGGAAGTGTTGAATATACTCCGATAGTATGAGCGTTTTGAGTCAATCATAAAAATTTCACTGTGATTCACATAAATTTTATGTTTCATTTGCTAACCACTCTTCAGAAGAATGTCATTGAGATTTTATTTCGCTGGGTATCGAGTCATGTTAGTATTACAGGGAATGATCTAGCTGACTCAGCTGCCTGATCTGCCACATTTGTTTTAATTTTTTTCCATACCTTTCTCTGATAAAAAAAAACTACATATTCGGAAATTGGTGACATCATTATGTCAACAACAGTGCGACCTCAATGTTTTTAAAAAACTGCATAGCATCAAATCCGATTTCAAGCCTTTGCCAGTTTTGCCCTAGCGTAGTGCTGATGATAAGCTTACACATCTATGTATCGGTCACACCCGGTTAACCCACCTCCACTTTTACTGTTTGGAGAGCCTCCTTCTCAGTACTTGTAGCGTTCCTCTCTCGATTAATCACATTTTATTAATATTTCCACCTTTTAACTCGTCTTACCTTTTTCGGTAGTTCTATTTTAACTCTTGAAGATTTGCAAGGTGGCTCCCATCATCCTAACATTTTTGCGTTTTTACGTGCTGTTGGTATTTTTTATTGTTTATAAATGTCTTAATACAGCTACAATTTCATACACTTTTGCAAGCATCTTATCAGCTTCATACCATTTTACTACATGCGTTTTATACCGTACACATACTTTTTATCTGATTTTATTCATCCTTTTATCTGACTCTATTCATCTACTTATACTATTTTATTAGTTATAATAGCGAGGCAAGTAAAGCTTAGTATGCACTTTGACTTTTGAACTGTTTTACCGTATTGTTTGGCGCAGCATGTCCTTTTTCGGATTTTGTGCCACTAAACCCTGCATTCAATTCAATTCATATATCTAACTACTCTGGATGTCCAGCCCGCTCTGGAAGATTTAGATTCATGAAATCTAGCTCCTTCCACCTCTACAGATCCCACATCTTCTGACCATCGCCTTGTGGCTATTATCAAATGAATCCTGGTTCTCATCAAAATTGAAGAAGTCACCAAGATCCTGATCTCACTCTCAGGGAGAACACCAACTCTACTGACTAGTCATTATCCCTTTCTTGCCAACTACTCCCATGATAAACTGAAATGTATTTTCCCCTTCTTCGCACCACTCCTTGCGTAACGAAGAAGTGGAGAATCTTAGTGTTTACTCGAGTGAATTTTAAAATAATCTTGGTTAAGACTATATCAGTAATTTGGATTGGACAAAAGCTGTCACTTTTTCACAGAAACTGGTTGCAGATTTGATGTCAGCGGCGCGAATATATCTAAGATCCGTTCAAAAATCTTAATCAACAGAGGAAAATTGCCCCCCCCCCGTGTTATATTTCAAACGACAAAAGAATTATGTATTTATTAGAGATGTACCTGGTAAACTACCCACCCGCCCAGATTTTCATTACCCGCACGTCGAAAAAGAGTTTTTCAATCGGGTACCGGACTTGGCCAATATTACCAGGTATCCAGGGCCGGTAACACATTTACATCATTTTTGACACAACCAGATTCTAAATTACAGTAACTTTAGAAAAATAAATGTATGGAGATTTTAAGAAGCAACTTATTTTCTAATATGGCTTTATCACTTTTTGCATTGGCATTTTTCCAGTCAGTCTTACGATATTAATAATACGATACTTAATTAGTAATTTTATTTTTGTAGGGTTGTTATGAAATTTTTGCAAGAATTGCAGGTCTCAATTTAAAATTTTTAAATTTTATACATGAAATATTAAGGCCATTTAATTAAAAAAATAACCTCTATACTAAAATCAGTGGCGTGACCGTACCCAAAGGCCAACTGTACCCATCCTAGTTTTTTGACTCTGGCAGATATTCTGATTGCGTGGTTAGCCGAAAGCATGGAGCCTCCAATGTTTAGTCCCTAAATGATGCTTGACTCATTTTATCAAACCACTGAAGGGATAAGTGATTGAGTCAACCTTGCCCTATCCGAGGATGGTTGTTGTTGTTAGTTGGTTGTTGTTAATTTACGTCGCACTAGAGCTGCACAATGGGCTATTGGCGACGGTCTGGGAAACATCCCGGAGGACGATCCGAAGACATGCCATCACAATTTTGATCCTCTGCGGAAGGGATGGCACCCCCGCTTCAGTAGCCCGACGACCTGCGCGCGAAGTCGAGCACTTTACGGTAGCACAGTTTAACGAGGACCAATACCGCACACCCTCGGTCCCTACGCAGACTGATCCAAGTGGTCACCCACCCGCACACTGACCGTAGTCAGTGATGCTTGACTTCGGTGATCTGCTGGGAACCGTCTATCCGAGGATGGAACCTTGGATCTGTGACATGGGAGGGCTAAGCACTCTCACTCAAAATCCGGGCTCCAAAAAGAAACTCTCCCTATTTAGAATAAATCAAAGATATATTCTTTTGACAAGATATGATTCTATTAAATCATTATGCTAACAATTAACCGACAGTTAACTTGATTTTTGATAAGTTCAATATAAATTTTTTAACGTTCTAGTTTATTCATTATAAGCTCAGTTCCGTCGCAAAATTCTGGTATATATTTAAGTTTTAATGATCATTAAGATCACGTCCATTATTGGCCACACGATAATCATAAATTTGAAGAGTCAGATATGACAACTGTATGTATCTGTGGTAATTGAGATTTATAAAAGGCTAGGCCAGTATTTCTCCTATTGTACTATTTCTTATTTAATTATGCGTATTTTATTATGTGTTAAAATAAACATTAGACATCTTGGCCAGATTTTATTGCCACACACGAAGTTTTCGTGCAGGTCGTATATGGCCACCCCATTTCACAGGGGCGGTCACTAACAATAAGAAACTCCTACCGGCCTACCCCTCTAACGATGGGCAATACCTTCAACTATATACTTCAATAAAAATATTTAATAAAAAGTTGGTAGAACTTTAACAAAAACTTTTGAAATTTTTGATTCAATAGCATCCGGGAAAACTATCATATATGTTGAATATCAAAATCATATTAATTTTTTATAATATTCGAAAGATATTTTCAGAATTTTTTCTTTTTTTTTGTTGTTACCGTCTTACCTTGTCGTAAATTCCGTACCCAACAATTACTACGAAATTTCCGTATTTTTAGAAACTTTTTTTTCCAGTTGTAGCAAAGGTAAGGTTACATTTTAATAAATTAGATCTGACAGAATTTAAACAAATATATAAAATGTCAAACAGGCAAATAATCATACTTTTAAGTTCTGGCGTAAGTCTAATAAAAATTCAAATTGCATTAAAGATTTCTGTTAGCCGTATAGCCGAATTGGTAAGGCATTGGGTCCATGTTAAAGAGGACGTGCGTTCGATTCCCACCGTCTGAAGATTTCCCGTGTAGTAAATGGTAACTGGTGCACGCAAATTTGCTTGTGTGGCGTTATTATTAAGCAAGAGAGAAAGTTAACATTTAAATTTAACATCACAGTCTATTATGAAAAATAACAAATAAAGCAACGATTAAGTTGGTTAAAAAAAAGGTTACACGATTCTAGGATAAGAATAAAGTTATTAAAGATAGTCGAGTAGAGTAAGTCCGACATTGGCGAATCAGCGAAAAGCAGCAAGGTGCTGCGGAATATTGCAGAGCGAGAGTACGTCCACTCTGGACGGAGAAATAAATTCGACTGGTTGACTAGCCAGCTGTTGTGGTTGCAAGTTATGAGAAGAGTTCAGTCTTGTGTTGCCAGTTGCAGAATTACAAAAAGTTCGTAAGTTTCTTCTATCGCCATCTGGCGAGAGGAATGATACACAAGGAAAGTTTCTTGTATCGCCATCTGGCGAGAAGCACGGTACACCACACTTGGTTTCACCACGCTGGCTTGCTGGTATTAGCAAATGACATTAGAGGAGCCGTGAGGGTCCAGGGGATAGAGTGTTCACTTTCCAATGAGTTGAACTGGCTTCGAATCCCACCGATGGCTGGTCGATACGAATTCCACATCCGGCTTGCACCGACCCCAGTACTGACAGTAAAATATCCTAGACGGATCATGGGTTAGAGTCCCTATGCCGTCAGACTAACCATTAGAGGTTCTCGTGGTCTTCCTTTTCATTTAACGAATGCTGGTTAGTTCCAGCAAAAAGTCCCCCATGAAGGCAAATTTCTGCCAGTACTCAATCCAGGAGTTCCCTTGTCTTTTGGATAAGGATCAAAATTTTAAAGCCACGGAGTTGAACATTAGTTGTCGTAAACCCGGGAAATGGGTCGGTTGTTCAACATAGATTCTTAATCACATATCTATGCATGCCAAACAAAAATATTGATTAATNGACAAATTGGATGAACAGCAAAATTTGAAGAAAAAAACTTTTTAGAAGCACCATCTGTTGGCTTCTATTTTAATAACGGTCTCGTTGATTTATACCTTAGTGTACAAAAGTAATGCTCTCCAGACCATAATAAAATAAACACATAAATATGGAAACATCGAAATTCCACATCATAACAACAAAAAAAGAAATAAACTTTTGTTTTCATACCATACATTCTTTTCTTTTATAAAAGAAAAAAAAAGTATTCATAAGATATAGAAAAGCTACGAAGAATTTCATCAATACAGTGATATTTTTTGTCTGACCACATTACTAAAAGTGCATTTATGATTAGATTTGCTTTTTACTGTACATTTAATAAAGAAATTAATATTCTTTAAAACAAAACATTGAATTGATGTCATCAATGATGACATCAATTCAATGTCATCAATCATTCATCGTTTTCAGTGTCAATAATAACTACTAAAATTTAGAGATTAGATTTTCACTGTTAGGACATTATGAAAATATTAGTAGCGCGAAGAATTGTGAGTTATAATTTAATATTTTATCTGCGATATAATCTTTTCCTTTGTTATTTTAACATATTACAAGAATAAGAAAAGGCCTCATATTGGTTATTAAAAATCATACTACTATATATAGGTGGGTTATTAAAAATCATTACTTTACATAAAAAGGACTACTAAGTATAACGATTAATTATTTTAATTGATTACATAAAATATTGATGATATCTATAATTTCACGGAAATCTAATTATATCGATTACTTATTAAAATGTATTATCGATTAATATGTATCAAATTTAATAAATTTCACCGATTAATCGAAATGATTGATAGAAATTATAGATTGATTTTATATCGATATAATCACATTGTCACTGTTACTTTACAATCACAGTAGCGGAAGTAATAGAGAACTAGCAGTTTCGACCCTATGTGAAAATCTCAATTCATTCATTACCTTACTTTCCGCGCATGGTAAGTTGCGCATGGTAATTTTTTATTTTTCAAGCTAGATAAATCTGTATCTATGTTGCTGGATAAGCATGGAAACTCAGTGTTTGGCCCCAATTGGTTATTAAAAATCATACTACTACTCTGCAATCTACTATATATTGAAAATCATTATCCATATCATTATCCCGAACCATTATTAAAAATCGTTACTTAATTTAAAAAGGACTACTAAGTGTAACGATTAATTATTTTAACTGATTACATAGAATATGGATGATATCCATTATTTTGCTGAAATCTAATTATATCGATTACTTATTAAAATATATTAATCGATTAATTTATATCTAATTTTATAAATTATATCGATTAATCAAATTGATTGATAGACAATTTCGATTGATTTTTATATCGAAATAATCACATAGTCACTTATAAATCACAGTAGCAGAAGTAACGGAGAAACTGGCAGTTTGGCTAGCATTACATTATCAGAGATGCCAACTTGCTCGGGACAGCAAATATATATTTTAAAGTGGTAGTTTATCAATTGTGATTCTTGGTTTAATAAATTCAATTTATTTGATTTTTATCCACCACTATTTCTAAATAATTCGTAGGCTTATAGAATTCACCACTTTATTGTACTTACAGAGATGCCAAATTTACTTTGAAGTTAATTGCCTTTTTTTAAAATTATTTTGGCGTGTCTGGAGCAGTTAGCATCTCTGTACTTACATCAGGCAAAAATAGTCAACTATTTGCAAAATTTGTTTTGTAGTTATTTGCAGTTTTTTTTAAAAATTATTTTGGCGTGTCCGGAGCAGTCTGCATTATCTTACCCTCCAAGCACACTCAGTACAGTAGGTTGCGCAGAAGGCGTACATTTTCACGTTCTCATTTCGTGATATTTTCAAGTTCAGTCTTAAATCTTTTTGTATTAATTCATATAAAATTTGATGTAGTTTATTACTGGTAGATATGCTAATATAATAGTGTAATTACGTGATTGTTATTTCAATGAAAATCAATTACTATCTTACTTTTAAGAGGCTATTATCTGTTAGGTATCGATAAGAATGAAAGGAAAACAATAGCCTTTAGTAATGGCATAGAACTCACTATGATTGCCAAATTACAGTATTTCTTAGTATCTTTTTCGTTGGAAATACCTAAAAAAGAGAGAATTCTCAAAGTGGTATGGATTTTCAGAAAATGTTCGCAATTTTATCCTTGTAGACTCCATTATAATTTTGAAAATTTAATTTTATTCACTTTTTGCTCTCCGTTTAACTTACGGTGGTAATTACCATACATTAGATCTCCGTACTGCAGAGAAAAGCTTAAGAGAAAAAGTAGGCGTTACTGTCTAACTTAAGTTACAGTAACGCTTACTTAACTTTAACATATTTGAATGACAAAATTTTTAAGGAAATGGACACGTAATGTATATAAAATGAATACATAAATATTCCTCTTCTTCCCAATCTGAGCTTAGGGACTCTCTTAATGCACTCCATCTTCATCTATTTGTGATTATCCTACCATGTCTTGCAGATTGCTTTTAATTCATATGTAACTGTCCTTCGTCAAGCTCAAATAAATTAATAATAAATAATATATTTTTTGTGCATTTTGTTTTAAGACTTTTTAAATGGTTCACCCTTAAAAGCAAACCTCTAAAAGCCGGTATTGGCCGGCCCTAGATAGGAATATAGGACCAATATTAAAAAATCTAGACATTCCAATATTGGTCCCTCGGTGTATGTTCATATAGTGCCCATATTATGTAAATTTTGTCTCAACTGGAAACAAGATAAAATTGTTGCTAAGAAAATTATTCGTTTAATTCCCCTCCCCCAGAAAAAAAAAAACTTTCATGTTCAATAGTGGATGTAAGATTGCAACTCTTCTTTTCTTACGGCTTTAATTTAATAAAAAAATCTTTGCGTAGAAATTGAAATTTGTTTTATTGAATTTTTTTTTTTAAATTGTATAATGTGGGAGTTATAAACTAGTGTGGGAGTTATAAACTAGGAGTTATATGCTATTCATAAAATTACGTCTTTTACTTACAACTTATTTTGTTTTTCCCATTTTAATCGGGAGGTGAAGTATGATTTTATACAGTAAGGAACCGATTATCCGGAACGATCGGGATCATCGATATTCCGGATAACTGATTTTTCCGGTTTTCTGAATCGCTACAAAAAGCCGTTTTTTTATAGTTAAATCCAACTAAAAAAAATGGAAATAATCTTAAAAAGAAGAAAAAACGATGAAGTAATACACTAATGATTATTTCCAAAATGATGGTAAGGTAAACATCTTTCAAAAAAGAACGAAAAATCCAAAAATCTTATGAGGAAAAAAAATTTTTTTTTTTTTGAAAAATGACGGGAAAACTAATCGAATTTCGTTCCGGTTTCTTGGTTTTCTGATTTCCGGATAACGGGTTCTGTACTGTAATTATGTGGTTCTTAAATCTTCGAATCATTTATATGGTTCCACCTCTTTTAATTAAAATGTCTTTTTTGAAGTTATGTAGTATTTTGAAAAGTGTATGTACAACTTAGAATATAATAAAGGTAAATCATTGCTTAAATTTATTAGCGATATCTTTAAGTTGTAAAATAAATTCAACTAATACTGTTATCGAGTACTTTAGCTAGTTTTAATTTGTTCAGAAAATTTTTGCTGACAAATTGGATTCTTTTTTGACTGTTATATCTCGATAAATCCTGCTGGTATCGAGTGAGGAATGATTAAATCTTGGATTGACACAGGGCATGGAGCTTTAGTAAGTTTTCGAGGTAAGTCGGAAATTAATCTAAATTTTAACTGCAAGATTCTATCAACACAATCATTCACCTATAGAAATTCCATTGTCAGTAGAGTAAGATTCCCGTAAGATGAGTATTTTATTTGAGTTAAAAATATTTATTTAAGCAACACAAAATATATTAAAAAATTAATAAAAAATTTCCTATCTAATCTATCGTAAAGTGATCAATATTTGACTCTTTTAATTAAAATGACATTCATTTTAGTTTTCTTTTTAACATATCTTTAACTCAAATTGATCTCTTTTATTGTTGTCGTGGGCTATTTAAGGCGAGGGGGTTGATTGTTCTTGTTTTCCAGTGGCGCCATCTATGGTCAAGATTTCAATTTCTGCCACACCCGTTTATAAGGTCGACCCATTCATTCCTCCATAGATCGTAATTTTGACCTGAACCAACGGACGATCAATCTCCAAGTCAGTTCCTTCAGAGGTATTTTTTGTTATGGAAACATGGAGGACTTTGTGACCTGACAAATTTAACTCATTTATTACTAGTATAGGTAAATTGAAGTATTTTTGGAATTTAAATTGTTTTAAGAATAGTAATTGATATAAGAAAAAAAAACTCATTTAGTTTATAAATAGCCATTTTTTGATGGTAAATATATTTAATACGACCTATTAAGAACTTATTGACTTTTATTTTTCTTTATTTATAAAATAAATTTTATAAATGCTACAAACTTCAAAAGGAATTATGTTTTTTTTAACTTTTATACGTTTTTGTAAACTAACAAATGGATACCAATTTTATTCAAACGCACTTCAAGAAATCCGAAGTTATTAACAAATGGAAACCTAAATTAAAAGTGGTAAAAAAGTGGTGGGAAGTATACTTCCCATGGCATTCGAAAGGGTTAACTGGGATTGAAGAGTGTTGACTAATATTGCTTTGAAGTAAACAAAAATTTCATTTTTAATTAAATTGAAGAAAAAAAATTGTGATCCACAGGGGCCGCTTGTGGTATGTTCAAGCCAATATTTGCCAAGGATCAAGAAGAACCCAGCGCAATTAGTGCGGCCAGGAGTTCTTATATGTTATGCTAGAATACCTACAGGATCTTTAAGAGAAATGGACTGCTGAGAAAATCACCGTTGAAGCTGAGCCGATTTCAATGACAGAGCAAATCAACGAAGCTACTGATGAATCTGAACCGACAGAAGCTACGATGGTGGAGACTTAAACTACAGGTCCCGTCACCGAGACCTCCACTGCAAGGAAGAAAAAGAAGAAGAAACGAAAGACAGTACAAGTCACAGAACACAGTCAAAGCCCTGCTACCCAGACTGAAAGCAGCTCTCCTTCTAAGCATGAATTGCAGCCGGAGTCCGCAGTCCCCTTCCAGATGGAAACTACAATTCAGAACATCACTGACGTTCCTGTGTCTGGATACTACAAAAGATAAAAGTCATGCCAGTGAAGAATTCCAAGTTCCTCATCCGTGGACTGATTTCAGTATTGACGAAATTTCCCATGAATTAGGAAAAATGGACATAAAAATCACCAAAATTGTTTAATTCAAGTAAGAAGAAGTTGGATGTGCGGGCGTTACTGCAGTTGCTTCAAGTTGCAGGAGTGTCCTCGCTTTTCCTGTACTTATAGGAAAAGTGCCCTTCGGCACATTTCATGCATCTTGGTTTATCAGTGCGGGAACTCTGTGTATGTCCATATGCTTGGCAGAGAAAACACTGTAGCAGCCGCCGTGAAAACGCTCGATGCTAACCGGGAACTGTTTGATCCTTTCCGTGTAGTATATCTTTTCATGATTGGTTAGCTAAGGCAGGATGACTAGGAAAAGTGTCCGCCCACCCTCTTCTGGAACTGTACGATCTTGTACTCTTCTAAGTTTAATTTCCCTAATTCTAGAGAAATAATGTCTGGTTCAAAGTCTTTTGGAAATCCATGAATGAGAACTTTAAGGAACTTTACTGGTTTCATTTTCTCATCTGTAGTTGTAGAGTCCTTTTTGATGTTCCCCTCCGTAGTATCCATAGGGGCTGGGATGGGTGTCTCCGGCTGTGGAAGATATTTGGTAGCTAATTGTAGCCTTGGGTGGGGAGGTGGCTTTGGTATCTTTAACTGCGGCAGGCTTTTTCTTCATCTCCCTTCTCTTTCTGGCTGGAGGCTCCTTGCTGTTATTTTATGGGATCGCTGATTCAGAGGCCGAGACCTCCTCGCCAGGTTCTGTATTCTGTTCTTTACTGGTGGTAGCAGTCTCTGAAGCTTGAACTCTGGACTCGGGCACAAGCTCTTTTGTTGATGCTAAGTCGATTTGAGGTTCTGAGATGGGAGCTGGCTCCTCTTTTTTCATTGATTCCAACTCCTTTATCCAATTTAAATAATTGAGATTGTTAAGACTAAACTTGATACGGTTGGCAGCTTCTGAAGCAGTCGCAATTGCGGCATCTAAAGATGATGTAACATCTTCAATCGAGTCATGACGACGGCCAGAAGGTCGAATCTTACCGCCGCGAGCAGTTCTGTGATAGGGCATGATTCGCACAGAGCTAGTCAAAGCACGTCTTACTCTCAGCTCAGATCGTGAGTCTTAACCGAAAATCAAAAACACCATTAAGGTGATATCGTTATTAAAAATTCATAGATTAGTTCCTTCTAAAATAGACTGATAGCGAACTATATTGGTCGTGACTTTTTTCTTTATCACTTGAAACGCATGCATGACGGGTTTACGCGTCATGCATAGGTTATGGAATGGGTTAAAAGAATCGACTCCTTTTCAATTGTATCTTATCTACTAACATTAAGGGGTTTATTAACCCTTTCGCGTCGACTGTCACAAATACGTGGCAGTATAAAACAGTATCAATCAGGGTAAAAGGATAAAACTGGTTACCAAAGTAGTTCTTTAGCAATTTATTTGTAGGCCGGGTTATAATTGTTTGATTTATTTAATTCACCATTACTTAGTTCAAAATAAAATTATTTAGTTATACTTTGAACTTACATTGATTATATCTATGATTAAACTAACAGTAATTAAAATAAAGGCAAAGTAAGTCTGTCAAATTAGCAACGGTTACATTTAAGTTATCGTTTTTTATTTATTTACATCCTGATTCTGATTTTGTACGAATGCTTTTATGAATCACCCGTCCCCAAGGGGTTAAGAAGGTGGAATATATAAAGCAATTTTAAAGGAGTGTGTTTAGATATTTTTTAAAAAAGTTATCTGAAAATTAGATTTATTAAAATAGATTAGATTATTAAAAAAATTAGCTGAAAAATAGTTCGCATCGATATTTTTTTAGTAATAAATAAAGAAGAAATTTTTTAATGATGAGGGAAACTTTATTTTTAAAATCTCTTTTAATAAGGAGTATTTTTAGTCTAATTTATAGTAATTTCTATTCAAATCCTTCGCATTCACGTTATTATAAATACATACTGCAAGTAATTTTGTTGAAAAGAAATTGAAGTTTGAAGAAAGTTTATAAATTAGTGAATTTGATTTTTTCTTTTGAGAAAGAAAACTGCTATATCATGCCATTTCTGGGGATTTTTCTTCCTCGCTCTTAGTTTTGTCTTTTAAAAATGAAGTTTCACAAAATAATGCTTGCGATGAAATATCCAGGATATTTTCACTGCAATATTAATAACTAAATATTTTTTATTTAAATTATAAAAAAAAAAGAAATGCTCATATTTACCGAAATGCATTTTTGTCTTTTTATTAAATTGAAGCTTTGAATAGCTTTGGGCGAGATTTCTTATCAGCCATGGGAGGATGATATTAAATTGATTAAAAAAACATTGATTGAAAAAAAAATTATCATATATTTGAACCAAACTATTAGAAGAGCTGAGAATCATAACTATTCAATTGTGAGGTGATGAATTGTTGGCCATTTTTTGACATTGACTTTTATATATAGTTGTTTATTTCTGTTGAGGGTTTCATTTTGATTTTGAGAAGCATTTCAAGTTGTCCCAAAAAAATAATTTCGTCTCATTTAATTTAAATTTCTTGTATTCTATAACATGAATTGTATTTTTTAGGAATAATTTTTTATTATGAAAACAAATTACAATCATAAAAAAAAATTTTTAGAACTCATTATTTATTTGTATACATTTTATATAAAATTATATCAAGTAAAATAATACTATAATATATTTAACTTAAAATAGTATTTAAATATTTCTAAATTTTTTTTTATTTAAACCCCACATTCTAGTGTATTCGCAGTGTCCGACTGAATTCCTTTAGCCCAAGAATAGGGACACTTGACCAGTGAGCGGCGTACAATTCAATAAATATTTGTTAATGCTTCTAATTATAAGAAATGAACAAATACATGGATTAAAAAGTTCATTTATAATTTAAAGACAATATGTTTTAATTTCGAATCTTTATACGATTAAATATTTCCTTAAGTTGCTAAGTGAGCTTTTACAATTATTCATAGAGCCGTGGTGGCTCAGCGGATAGAGCGCTAGCCTGCCAATAAGATGAACCGAGTTCAAATTCAAGCGATGGCTAGTAGATTCGAGCTCCACGCCCGGCTCCCACCGACCACAGACGAAAAATACCCTGACGAAAAATATCCTTAGTGGTGGACGGATCATGGATTAGAGCCCCTTTTCCAGCAGCCTATCCATGGAAGGTTTTCGTGGTTTTCCTCTCTATGTAACGAAAACGCAGGTTAGTTCTGTCAAAAAGTCCTCCAAGAAGGCAAAATTTCACCCGATATTTGATTCAAGAGTTCTCTTGTCTTCTGGATTAAATTCAAAATTACAAGGCTACGAAATGGAACATTAGTAGTTGCAAACCCGAAAATTGTGTGGGCTATTCAGAAACGGTTATAAAATAAAAATAAAAATTATTCATAGGAAATAGATAAAATTTTAAAGAATAAAATGAGCCATTTTTTTGTAGAATAGGTAAAATTAATTCGTTGAACGGCAGGTCCGATGATTATATTTTTCTTCTAGATCAAGTTGTTTCCGGGGAAAATAGTTTAGTCCACATATACTGCATAGTATATCGTATCGAAATATGCAATAAAAAATAATCGATATTTTGAAATTTAGTCCTAGTCCTAGTGTTTTGATTTTATTGGGCACCTGGGCCGCGAAGCGGCCCCTATCCCATTCATCTGGAATTTTATAACAGTTTTGGTTGAGCAATGATGTGAGCAGGCAATGGAGTTGCTTTTATGAATGTTTCAAGCTCTTTGCTTGAATAACTAAAAAGGAATCAAAAATAAATTGAGCAGCTTGCTCTAAACTGTGTTTGTTTGATTTTGGAGTTGTTCAGAATTGTATCAGCATGAGTAAACGTTATTTTCAGAAAAGTTGATGAAATTATTTGTTTTGATAGTTATGATATGAGGCGTCGGAGGTGAAATGTGCAGCTATTGGTCTGTAGTTTTTATCTTTGATATAATTTTCAAATTTAAAGATTTCATTAAAATTTGCTGTTTTACATTCTATGGCTTTATCGAAAAAATCTGCATTTAGCTTGTATATATGCTGTGATAGAGTTGGTATTTTGAGATCTGCATGTATATTGGTATTCCGGATGAACCATCTTGCACAGGTTATTTTTCTAAGGATCTTGTTTTGGCATTGGTTTAATTTCTTCAGTAGATGTTGAGGTATCGTTGTCCAGGCAGGTGAGGCATAGGTAAGTATTGGGCGGATCATTGCTGTATATAGTAGCTTCTTTAGTTTAAGTGACATATTCTGATTATATATTAATGGTTGTATGGATTTTGAAATTTTTAAATCAGTCAAACCTTTAAAGTGTCACATGCAATTAAATTGAAGTGGTAATGGAAGTAGAGGACGTGAAAAAACTATTACTGTAAGACCTAAAATAACACAATAGCGAGTTTAATGATTTTCTCGAAGGAATCGCTTTTATATTTAAAATGGTTTGGAAATCCTTACTTTTTTTAATTTTTATTTTGGTTCAACAAAATGGATTTACAACGTTATTGACTGACACACTACATATAAAAATTCATATATATAATCCAAAAAAATATAAAAAAAAGTTCTAACAATAACTTTTGAAATACTTTTTGCCAATTTAAAATAACTATTGCTTCTATAATAACTAAATCCAATAGTTGCTTCGTTATCTCTTCAATGAATCTTAATCAGAAAGTTTAAAAATAGGATCACTGAATCTTAAGTAACTATCAGCAGAGTACTGACTTCTGCAATACCAGTTGAACCTATAACTGCAACTAAATATCACGGATTCAAAAATGGTTTTAGCGTTTTTTCCCTCTTCTCACACGCAAACGGAGTTATACTTGCGAAGTTTTAAAATTTACTTTATTTCTAAAGTACAAGTTGCTTTTATCCATTTATTGTTTCATTTGCGTTAATCGAGACGGACGAGATAACTCATAATCCAGGAATATTTGCTATGCTCTATTGTTTCATTTGCATTAATCGAGACGGACGAAATAACTCATAATCCAGGAATATTTGCTATGCTCTATTGTTTCATTTGCGTTAATCGAGACAACTCATAATCCAGGAATATTTACTATGCTCTATTGTTTCATTTGCGTTAATCGAGACAACTCATAATCCAGGAATATTTGCTATTCTCTATTGTTTCATTCGTGAATATGGCTATTAATCGCAATTCAATAGTTTTTTTTTTTAAAGTGAAATAAGCAACTTTGAAAGGATTTTGTATTTTGCTTCAATTTCAGTGCTGCGGGGAAACTAAACGCAGAGGGTAGGACAGCGTTGCTGTCGTGAGGAAAAGAAAGTATCAAGCTTCTTCTCTGGTAATAGCTCTGAAGGTTGTGAGCAGCAAGACTATAGAGGGAATTAGTTCCACAGAGGGCAAGACCTTGGATTTCTTCACTTGAAAATAACATTTCAAGAATAGTCATGCCTTTCGCGCTCATTATGGTGCGATAGAAGACTACGTTGAGTCCAGATTCTAACCTAACACAAGTAGAGCATTTTCCCAATTGGGTATAATATGAAAAAAGCACAACTACTTCCACTTACTAGGAATAACACCTAGGAATTACCTTTTAGTTTAATTAATAAACTGAGTTTTAAATATGTTTACTAAATTCATAAACTTCGGTAAAACAACAATATAAATTATTTCCAAAGGAACTAGACTAATACAATTCCAACCTGGCGAGTAGCGACTTATAAACAAGACACTTCGTTTGATGCTTTTACTTGTTGCTAGAAACCAGGTTCGCAGACAATGCTCTAGTTACATTTAGTAGGAAAGGAATAACCCAATTGTGAAGACTTCATACCTTGCCTTACCACCTCACCTTCCGCGCATTGCAAAGGACTTTGCAACTTTGCACCGAAGGCTTTGATTATTTCCAGCCGGTGTCCTAATCATTTTAATTTAAAATTTCAAAAGTATTGATCAAATTTTAAACATTTAAATACTGGTAGATAAACATGCAAATTTTAGTTGAATTTTTAATTATGTTTTTTAATCTGTTATACATAAGGTTTTATGCAAGGAAAATACCGTAGATTGCTTTGAATTTGTAGGACTCGCTCTGATTGCCAGAACTACAATACAGTTGCGATATTTCATAGTATCCTTTTGATAGTAAGTGCTTAAAGGAAGGAGAATTCTCAAAATATTCTGGATTTTCATGAGATTTTAATTATTTCGAACTTGTGGACATTAATAAAATTTTATTCTCGTTGCTCGCCGTTTAACTTAAGATCGTAATTACCGTATGCAAACAAACTGTTCATACTGCTAAGTAGAGAATGAAAGTGAAAGTAGGCGTTACTGTCTATTGTATATTCACCATTTCTGGACGATTAACTTTTAAAAAAATGACCCCAATTGTACATAAAATGCACACATCCCTCTTTACACGCAATCAAAGTAGAGGTCTTCTATCATTACACTTCTCTACCACTCTGCATACCCCCCATGTCTTGTAGATAGATTTTAATTCAGGTGTAATAGCCCATTGATTTGGGGACGGGATAGCCTGGTTAGCAGGGTGCTGGACTCAAGTTTGTGTGAATGGGAGTTCGAATCCGGTCTGCCGAAGACTCCCCTTGTAGTAAATGGTGACTTGTCAGCGTTAAATTTGTCGGGTCCCAAAGTCCTCCATATTCCCATAACAAATAATACCTCTGAAGGCACTGGATGGGAGATTGATCGTTCGCTGGCTCTGGTCAAAATTACGATCTGTGGATGAATGAATGGGTCCACCCTATAAACGGGTGTGACAGAAGTTGAATTCTTGGCCATAGAGGGGGCCACTGGAAGACAAAAATAATCACCCCTAGTCTTAAATAGCCCAAGACAACAACAAGTATGAACTTGAGTTAAAGATATGTTGGAAAGAAAACTAAAATGAATGACATTTTAATTAAAAGAGATCATTATTGGTCACTTTGCGAAATATTAGAAAGGAAATTTTTTCTTAATATATTTTGTATTGCTTAATTAAAATTTTTTAACTCAAAGAAAATACCCATCTTATGGGAATCTTACTCCACTTACAATGGAATTTCTATGGGTGAATTATTGTGTTGATAGAATCTTGCAGTCACAATTTCGATTTCCGACTAACCTCGAAACCGTACTAAAGCTCCGCGCCTTGCGTTAATCCAAGATTTAATCATTCCTCACTCGATACCAGTAGGATTTATCTAGATATTACAGTAATAAAAGAATCTAGTTTGCCAGCCAAAATTTTCTGACCAAATTAAAACTAGCTAAAGTACTAAAATTTTCTCTGAAACTCTATGATTGATAACAGTATTAGTTTACTTTGTCTTAAAACTTAAAGATATCGCCAATAAATTTAAGCAATGATTTACCCTTATTATATTCTAAGTTGCAAATACACTTTTCAAAGTACTACATAACTTCAAAGGGGAGGCGAGTCAGTCTGCCACAAAAACCTCTTCTCTCTCTTAAATTTGTTTGCTTAATCTCGGTACTTAAATTTAATTTTCACTCAGTAAATGTTACTGAACTCCAACTTTCACCATTCATTTGCGCTTCGGCGATTTATTATTTATTCCCACTCAGATGAATTAGTTAGAGCCCCTGGCGGGGCTGATGCTAAGATAACCACCACATGTGAGTATGAGAACTTCAAAGGAGACATTTTAATTAAAAGAGGTGGAACCTTATAAATGATTAGACGATTTAGGAGCCACATAATTATAAAATCAAATTTCATGTCCTTATTAAAAATAGGAAAAACGGAATAGCAATTAAAAGACATAATTTTATAAATGGCATTATCTTGATCGCATCCTCCCACATTACAAATTTTTTTTTTTGAAATGAAAGTATTCAATAAAACAAATTTCAATATCTACACATAGACTTTTTATATTAAATTAAAGCTGTAAATAAAGAAGAGTTGCAATCTTTCCTCCACTATTATATGCAACATGAAAGTTTTTTTTTTTTTCTGGTGGAGGGGAATTAAACGAATAACTTTCTTAGCGACAATTTTATCTTGTTCCCAGTTGAGTCAAAATTGGCATAATATAGATCCTATATGAACATGCATAGAGGGACCTATATTGGGATGCCTAGATTTTTTAATATTGGTCCTATACTCCTATATAGGGCCAATACCGGTTTTTAGGGGTGAACCATTAAAGAGGTCTTAAAATAAAATGCATATGCACAAAAAAATATAATTTGATTTATTATTAATTTATTTGAACTTGGCGAAGGACAGTTACATATGAATTAAAAGCAATCTGCAAGACATGGTAGGATAATCACAAATAGAGGAAGATGGCGTGCATTAACCCCTTGGGAACGGGTGATTCAGAAAAGCATTCGTACAAAATCAGAATGTAAGTAAATAAAAAACGGTAACTTAAATGTAGTCGTTTTTAATTTGACAGACTTACTTTGCTTTTATTTTAGTTATTGTTAGTTTAATCATATACACAATCAATGTTAATTCAAAGTATAACTAAATAGTTTTATTTCGAACAAAGTAATGGTGAATTAAATAAATCAAACAATTATAACTCCGCCCACAAATAAATTGCTAAAGAATTACTTTGATTACCAGTTTTATCATTTTACCCTGGTTGATACGGTATTATGCTGTCACGTATTTGTGACAGTCGGCGCGAAAGGGTTAAGAGAGTTCAGATTAGGATGGGTGGTCTAATGTAAACAATAACAAGCGTCCTTAAACCGGAAGAAATTTAGAAAATTTCCGGTGTATCCCTCCGCTTATGTTATGTCTACGAGGCGATGTGTGAACAAGCCAAATATTCTATGCAGTTTTCTCATTGTAATTTGGGTTCAAATCTAAACATAATTGTACCATTCATAAGAGCTTTCAGAAATGTATTGATTCTCAGAGGTCGTAAGGCGAAAAAAAATTTTGGAAAGTTAATATCTCACTGTGAATAATTCTAAAGGTTTGCCATGTTTTGTATTTTATCCCTTATTTGGCTACATTTGAATAAAATACCTTTAAAAATATCTTTTTAATTTAGCCTAATTAGAAAATATTCTAATGATTATAATATTAATATGATAATGCTGAAGTTTAAAGGCTGAAAGAAAGAACTCGGTACCTGTGAAATACTGCAAAAGATATGATGCAATAATATGATGGCGCGTTTTTTCAATCTGCGGCGTAAAAATATATCGGAAGCAGTAACCCGGAAGTCTTGAAAGAGCAATTTTACCACTAGCGCCACCACCCTTAGCTTTACACGATCAACCATCCATACACTTCGTGTCCATTTCCTTGAAAGTTTTGTCATTCAAATATGATGAACTTACGTTAGACAGTAACGCCTACTTTCTCCTTCTCCGCAGTACGGAGAGCTAACGTATGGTAATTACCACCGTAAGTTAAACGGAGAGCAAAGTGAATAAGATTTAATTTTCAAAATTATAATGATTTCTACAAGGATGAAATTGTGAACATTTTCTGAAAACCCATACCACGTTGAGAATTCTCTCTTTTTTAGGTATTTCCAACGAAAAAGATTTTAAGAAATACTATAACTTGACAATCATAGTGAGTTCTATGCCATAACTAAAGGCTATTGTGCTTCTTTCACTGTTATCGATACCTAACAGATAATAGTCTCTCAAAAATAGGATAGTAATTGAATTTCATTGAAACAACAACCACGCAATTACATTATTAAGCCATTAGCATATCTACCAGTAATAAACTACATCAAATTTTATATGAATTAATACACAGAAATCGCTGTACAACATATTATAAAGGTTCCTTGAAACTAAATTAAATTAAAGCTTTCTGCGCAACCATTACAATGCGCGGAAGGTAAGGTAATGATTGAATTGAGTTTTTCACTAAGAGTCTTACTTCGGCTAGTATAGTAAGAGTGACAATTTCATTATTTCGATATTAAAATCAATCGATATTTTCTGTGAATCAGTTCGATTAATCGGTATAATAACTTAGTAAATTTATTATAAATCAATATAATTAGATTTCATATTTTCATATATAATTAGATTCCATATTTTATGTAATCAATTAAAATAATTAATCGTTATACTTAGTAGTCCTTATTATGTTAGGTAATGATTTTTAATAACCAATATGAGACCTTTTCTTATTCTTGTAATATGTTAAAATAACAACGGAAAAGATTTTATCGCAGATAAAATATTAAATTATAACTCATAATTCTCCACGCTACTGATATTTTCGTAATGTTCTAACAGTAAAAATCTAATCTCTAAATTTTAATAGTTATTATTGGTATTAAAAACGATGAATCTTGACATCTATTCAATGTTTTGTTTTAAAGAATATTGATTTCTTAATTAAATGTACGGTAAAGAGCAAACTTAATCGTATCTACACTTTTAGTAATGTTGTCCGACAAAAAATATCAACGTATTGATGAAATTCTTCGTAGCTTTTCTACATCTTCAGAATATTTTTTTTCCTTTATAAAAGAAAAGAATGTATAGTATGAAAACAAAAAAATTATTTATTTTCTTGTTGTTATAATGGGGAATTTCGATGTTTCAATAATTATGCGTTTATTTTATTATGGTCTGGTGAGCATTACTTTTGTACACTAAGGTATGAATCAACGAGACCGTTAGTAAAATGGGAGCCAACAGATGGCGCCTCAAAAAAGTCTTTTTCTTCAAATTTTACTGTTCGGAAGGGGAAAGAAAATATTTTTTTGTTTTAGTTTTATTAATATATATATATAAATTTTAACTGCTTTATGCGATTATAATTCTTGTTTATTTCAGTAATTTACAATTAATCAATATTTTTGTTTGGCATGCATAGATGTGTGATTAAGAATCTCTGAGTAATCAGTCCCGCAGTGGACTGATCGTTAAGACACGGTTCCCAGCAGATCGCCGAAGTCAAGCATTACTGTCTGCTGTCAGTGTGCGGGTGGGTGACCACTTGGACCAGTCTGCGTAGGGGCCGAGAGTGTGCGGTATTGGTCCTCGTTAAACTGTTCTACCGTGAAGTGCTCGACTTCGCGTGCAGGTCATTGGGCTACCGAGGCAGAGGTGCCACCCCCTCTGCAGAGGATCAAAATTGTGATGGCTTGTCCTTGGATCATCCTCAAGGATGTTTCCCGGAACGTCACCAATAGCCCATTGTGCAGCTCCAGTGCGACGTAAAGTAACTACAACAACAACAACTCTGAGTAATCAAGAAGATGCACAGATTGAACTCTGGAGTTTTATAGACGAATGCCCTAGAGTTCGAAACGAATTATCACATTCTGTGAGCTCCAAAAATTTCACGTAATTCATATTTCAGACTTTTCACGTTACTATATTTTTTATTTCAATCTTAAACTTTCTTCTCATACAATGTTACATTCTAAGTTCTTATCATACTTCCCCACTAATTTGAAGATAGCAGTCATTAAACCTATTCTAAAACTAGGAAAAGACCCAAAAAACAACCAGACAGTTATCGACCAATTAGTTTACTCTCCTCACTCAGCAAAATTGCTGAGGACATCATCTTGTGTTGAATGAGAGACTTCTGCGATGATAACCACATTATTATCGATGAGCAATTTGGTTTTCGCCCTAAACATTCCACAAAACACTAACTCATTAGGCTCATTGAATACATACACGAAGGATGGCGTCACAACAAACTCACAGATGCAGTCTTTCTCGATTTGGCTAAGGCCTTCGACAAGGTATGGATCGATGCATTTATCTATAAATTAATTAAATACAATTCCCCTAGACCACTTATTCTAATTATAGAATTCTACCTAACACACAGAAAGTTCATGGTCAACTGCAGCACCTTTTTCTCCACCTTAAGATCCATTAATAGCGGTGTTCCTCAGGGGAGTAAACTAGGACCCCTACTATTTTTTATTTTTATTAATATTCCCAGAAATCCTAGTATCCTGACTGCACTTTACCCCGATACAGCCATTGCCACACAAAGCATGTATATCAGCGATATCAACAGGAATATTATTTATCATCTCCTCACCATCATTGACTACTTCCAAAATTGAAAACTTGCCCTCAATATCGACAAAACTCAGGCGGTGCTATTCACCAGAAAAAGGTCCCTCAGTGGACTGATCGTTAAGACACGTTTCCCAGCAGATCACCGAAGTCAAGCATCACTGGCTGCGGTCAGTGTGTGGGTGGGTGACCACTTGGATCAGTCTGCGTAGGGGCGAGAGTGTGCGGTATTGGTCCTCGTTAAACTGTTCTACCGTAAAGTGCTCGACTTCGCGCGCAGGTCGTCGGGCTACCGAAGCGGGGGTGCCATCCCCTCCGCAGAGGATCATAATTGTGATGGCATGTCTTCGGATCATCCTCCGGGATGTTTCCCAGACCGTCGCCAATAGCCCATTGTGCAGCTCATGTGCGACGTAAATTAACTACAACAACAATCACCAGAAAAAGGAGCTAGAAGAAGAATGTTATCATTGATAACAACTTATCTTTCAAATGGGAAACGAAGGCCACGTTCTTAGGGTGTCATTATGGATAAAACCCTGACATTCAAATATCATTTTAAAATATTAAAAATAAATTCAAAGCAGCAAAATGTGCTCGTTTTCCTATTCTAAAAAGGAACTCCTTTTTAAACACTAATAACAGGACCGTTGCCTACAACGACGATCTGTAGTTGGCAAGGTACCAGGCCCGCGTAAAGGCCTGGTTTCTCAGGACAGTTCGGCGTTTCAAAACGGCAGCTTCAAGAGAGCGTTAACCCCTGATTGGTCAATTTGTGAGCTAGACAGCATATGCCATCGAAAGCTCAGCTTGAACGACGACTAACGAACGAATCAAAATCAACTGATGTTGGATTACAACGTAGCGTTACCGACCGAAGCAATGGCTGATAACATCCAAACAGAGCATTGAAATCAGCCAAGATTTTGATTTTAACGTTAAACATAGCTTCTTCTTCCGCTTTTTCTTCATTTAGCTAAGCTATAATGTGTTTTTTCTTGGACAAAGTCATTATTTGTTTTCTAAATCACTGCTCGACAATAACAAAATCAATACAAATTCATAATAAAAATTTTACGTTATTTACGCATGCGAGATAATGTCTGTGTTGGACACAAGCGATTAGGGACTGGACGATTCCATAATTCAAACGGACTTAGAAAATTTAGAAAGGGGAAATGAACTTGATATCGGGAAAACGTTGCCGGTGAGAGCATTAGCTTAGCAAAATATCGCCTTATTTTGGCGCCAACATTGGAAGCCAAATTTTGGAGGGGTTTTCTGAAACAAACACTTAACTAGGGTCATCAAAAAAGAAAGAATTGATTATTAGGCTTTACATTGAAGACTGTTAGAATGGATTATTATTATTATTTTTTTTTTATCTTTAAAGAACGTGAAATTGCTAACAAACACAGAAGTTCACAAAGTTCATTAAACAAGTTCATTAAAGAAAGATAACAATCAAAATACGTTAACTTAATGTTATTGACATATATTTTACACATGATATGGCTAACATAATTTGTATCCATATGTTTTCTCTATCTATACTTTGCATAGCCTAAAAAATTTAAAATAAAAACTTTCTTTTGAAATTTTTTGAATAGAAATAAGCAAACTATACTTGGCAGATGAATAAATCAATGTATTTGCTCCATGCAGAGAAAGTCTGATGCCGCATATCGAGCAGCTGTTGTTAAGCATTATTAGGGGAAAAAATGAACAGCTCTGTTTATTGTTATTATAAACTGAAAGTAGGTCTTAGCTTAGTTTTGAAATTCCAATATTAATTTCAAAAGAATTTTAATTTCCTCTAAATATTTAAATGTCATGACATATATGTTAATGAAATGTAAGATTTTACATTATACATTAGAAAACAAATTTATGAACTACGTAACGTGAAAATATTAAAAAATAAAATCATTAAGTACGTATATTATAAAACCATCAGACACTCAGATGATAAAACCATTAAAACTTACGCTGCTAACTTTTAAAATTTTTTTTTTTAACATATTAGTCAAAATTTTTATAGATCTGAATATAAAACAATCGTTAAATTAATAAGGATACATAAATGCAAAGTAAAAAAGACCTGTCATACGTATCATACACACTTATTTTATCATTTGGCTTAAAATCCCTGTAAAATTAATAATGCAATACCTCTAGAATTAACACACCACCTCGATGACAATAGTAGTAGGCGGTTTCAGAACTACCATTCTTTTTAGATCCAGAATTCTGAACATACATAACATGATATTCATGATCAATATTTTCTTTCCAAGAAGAAAATGAGTCCAACGAAGAAAATTCAAAAATTTCCTTCTGGATTTTAATATCATGTGTTCAACATGAAATTCCATTTTCGCTTTAGACGGAATTGTTTCATTACAAACAGCACATTTGATGCCGGATCGTGATCCGAACAGCATATTTTCTAAACTTTTATCCGGATGCTTCAGACGTATATGTTTATACCAATTGGAATTCGTTGAATATATCCTTTACATTCAACACATTTATGTTGAATATCATCCATTTTAAACTGCAGATCGCAAAAAATCAAATTAAAAACAACTAACTTTAAAGTATAAAAAAAATTAAAACAACAAAGCAGATAACAACAATAAAAAAAAATATAACGAAAAAATTCAACTAATAAGATATTTTTTACGAGTTCGAAAATGACAGCCAACGTCGCAAGAAATAAACATAAACAAATGCGAACGGTGACAGCAAACCTTTACAATTTAGCCAAGGATGCGAATGAAAAAATCCCCAATATTTTCATATTAGATCCTCCTTTCCTATTTTTACTCTTCCGACGAAACTCAAGTCTTAAACATTATGAAATCGTCCTTCCCCTAGTCGCTTCTTGTAGTTTACATGCTTTTTGCTCACAGTCTTTCGAAACTATATAGTAGACCAGGGATGGGGAAACTACGGCCCGCGGGCCAACTGTGGCCCGCCGGAGGATTTTATCCGGCCCGCGGATAGAATTTTTATTTGCCGATCAGCGGCAAATATAAACAATATACATCCTTTTTATTGTCGACTATGTTTAAAATTATTTCTGTTTTTCCTTTTTTAACAAAGTACTGATGACATTTTTACTTTCTCTATTTTTGTTCTACAAAACATAAATTGATGAAAATAGTTAGCACAGACAGCTTCTATTGGTAAAATGTTGAAAGCAGAAGTTCTTTATAGAATTGCCGTAGATTGGCTCCAACTAGCGTTTGTCTTTCTCGAGGAGCTGACTTATGGAATCTAATATAGGTAAATTGTACTTCACATTTGGCAGACTGCGCATTTTACGCTCCAAAGAGCGGATAATCTAACAATAATCTGAAGCAGTTGTTTCTAAATATGCCTAAGTTTGACAAATCATTACCAAAAGCTAGTTTCCAAAATTTAAAATTTCACGCCCAGAAAATCAGTGTTATGTTAGCTTAATCTTATAAACGTGAACAAGAGTTTTCAATTATGAACCTTAGAAAAAATTATTTCAGAAGTAGACTGACAGAAAAGGATTTAGCCTTGTTCCTTAAAATAAGCACATCTCACTTCGAACCTTAATATAAGGAACTTTTAGAAATGAAATCGCAATTTCCCACTAAATATTTAAATTAAAACTTGTATATCGCTTTTTTTTTCTTTCTTAAATTTTGAAGATCTTACTTGGCCCACCAAATATTTTTTTTCTTGATTTTTGGCCCTCGACCAAAAAAGTTTGCCCATCCCTGCAGTAGACAGTCGCTTTTAATATTTTAAGGGACATTTGACTTGAGACATTTAAGAAGCGATTCTGTAAAAATGGTTACAATCATTAATGTCATTTATCTATTTTTATAATACTAGCTCTTACGATCCCGGCCATACCACATTCAGTTCAGTCAGATCGTAAAGCTTTTCTAAAACTGCAGAATAGGTCCCATTGATGATAACTTGACTTGATAGAAATTGGAGCAAAGTACCTGCCCGCGGAGCGGGCATCTCACTTCTTCATCTGGTTGTTATGATAATAGTTGTGACTTGTGGCATGAACCATTGATGATAGGAACATTTTATAAATTATGAAAATATTTTTCTTTTGTATTTAGTGGTAGTAAAATATAAGCAATAGTTTTTTATAAAATTAATAAGTATATACAAAATTATTAAGTAATACTTAATAATTTTGTATATACTCATTAATTTAGCCATATATTTAATTTAACACACAACTATGGGCCCAAACTCTCAATTTTAAACTCTAAATTTCGCTTGTCTAGCTTCTAGGGGGCACAATCTTAGGGTCCTTCACAATCGTTTTGGGAGTTGGAGGACATTAGTATGAGATATATCCTGTTGCACTGACATCAGTTTCAGAAATCTCAGCAGGGATATCCATAATTCACTCTTTCTTCTTGTAATCATGGGTGAAAGCCCTTATATAGCAAGACGGAAAAGAGAAAAACCTGGTACGTAAAACATTTCATTCCAGTATTTTTATCGAAAAAATTGAAATATCTGTAACTATCAAGATTTCTTTTATAATTCTGGCATATATATAAAACTGCTTCTTTTCCAAGATAAAGTAGATATTGTTGAAAAATTCAAAAAAAGAATAAGTAAACTCCTCCCCAAAACTAGCTATAACTGAAATGGTTTTACTACCAGCCTTTCCTCTTTTCCGTCTCGCTTTCACCCCTGCTTGTAATTTGTAAAAGTAATAACTCACTTTTGGTTCGGTCTGTAATAAGATCTGTATCTTTCTGTAAGTATCAATGCTTTTCGTTTTGACACAGGCTTCGTTATATATACGTTTCTTGGTATAATCGGTGGAATTTAATTGTTTCATGAAAAAAATTCCAGTTCTGATCTTTTTCCTTTTTCAAAGGCGAGAAATGGGGGGATTTGTCCATGTTTTTTGGGTACTTGAAAGCCTTGTTAGTCATTTATAAATTCTTCATTCTTAAGTTCTTCAGTTCCATATTCGAATTTTCCAGTAGATCTAATATACAAAGTATTAAAGCTGATGTATAAAAGATTTTTAGAGCGAAATGATAGCTGGGAAAACTCAGTACCAAATCGATTATTGTCGATTTGAAATGTGTTACTGGTTCGATGATACAAAGGCGAGTTATGTATTCAATAAGTTTAGCAAGAATTTAAAAGTAAAGCCATATTTTTAACGATAGCTATTATAGTAACGCCTTTTTTTTTAATCCTAAGAATGCAACACGTATTTTTTATTTTATTGAGAGAAGTAACGCCTACTTAATTTTCAATTTCTATTTTTGTGGATTATATAAGACTACAATGATCCAAAATTAATCATCAAATGATAAGGTAAAAATTTCATTTTCCTGAAATGCAAAAAATTTTCAAGGATTAAGTTCTTAAAATCTGATAAACTCCAACAATACAACCTTCAATTCTAGAATTTTCATAAATTTCGAAAACAAGGACAATACGAAATGCAGCAGATTTATTGAATCGATTAAATTTATTAATTACTTCGACTGCACCGTAAATCGGAGAATGTATCTGTTTACCTCTTATTTAGTATATTTTATCAGAAATAAGAGATCCTGTGATGTAGGCTGTAGGTACTACATTAATTACGTAGTTATTTTCACGGGAATAAATAAAGCTTATTTCTCTGAACGTACGGAAAAATATTCTAATTACATTCTACATAAAATAACTCTACAGTTATAAACAAAAAATAAATAGATAAATAAATAAAATTATTAATAAAAAATAAAGATAATACTTGTACTACCCTTACAAATTAAAATAAAAGTTAAATTTTTTCTCTCAAATGTTTTGCTTCAGCAAAGTATTACATTAAAGTGCACCTTGCTGTATAAAGAGAAAACCTCAACGAACTCTGGATTCTAGATTTAGCTGGACACTTAAGTTATGAATTTATTTTATAGTTTGACTCTTAATTTATCTTATGTAATTAATTATCAAAATATATGGGAATATTTAATCACAAAGACATTCTAGATGATTTTTCCAAATTTATAAGTTCTTATTTTCAATTGTATGTGACTTTATTTTCATTTAATAATTTTTTTTTCATGGAATTATCATGACTAATCTACTAAAAAAATAGCGATAATTTATTCTTCAAAAAGTCGAGCCTATTATTTTCTATATTAAAAAATTATAAGTGTACGAAGTAACGTTACATTTTGCTTGATGCGCAAAAATTATATTAGAAACTTGAAATTTCTAAGGTGTGTAAAAAAGTGTACAGAAAATAGGAGGGAATATATACCTAAAAAAAGTAAGATTCGATTATTAATTCGAAAATTATCAACTGTTAAACTTATAATTAAAAAAACCTGTTAGTCGTTATGTTACGTTTTATAGTTCGTCGTCCGTTGAAATGCTACTACAAAGTTGAAATTGAATGTGTTGATTGTATTATAATTTGAACACGAGTATGTTTTTTTCTGAAATTTCCATTTATTCGAAAGTTATTGCAAATTTTGATATTTTTTTTTGTTTTTTTTTTTTACTTTATCGTTGCACGTTGGAGTTTTTAAAAAGAATTTTTTTCACAAAATGGCGAAAGGAGAACCCAATAAATAAATAACCTGCGTGCAACGTAAATTATATTTATTGTGAACATTCTATGAAAATTTGAAGAAAATGACTTGCACCGAAAGCAGTGCTGACGTAAAGTATCCACAGTGGTAGACGGATCACGGGTGAGAGTCCCTTTGATGCTAAGCTAACCGTGGGATGTTTTCGTATTTTCCCTCTCAATGTAACGCAAATGCGGGTTAGTTCCATCGAAAAGTTCTCCTCGAAGGCAAATTTCTCTCAATACTTTATCCCTTATCTTCTAGATTAGGTTCAAAATTACAAGGCTTTGCAGTTGAACATTAGTAGTCGCAAACCCAAAAATTGGGTCTTCTGTTCAACTACGGTTATAATATGAAATAAAGGTAAGAGAACAATAGTTAGGAATAAAATGCGTTCAAAATTATGTGATCATTATTCCGTATAAACATATAAAATTTTGCTGCTAACTTTTACTGCAATCCATTTTTCTTGATGATTTACCTTCATGTGACACCTCATTTCCGAAACACTGCCCTCATCTTTATTTTGGGCATATTTTTTGGCTGCAAGGCCTACACTTATTTCTGATTAAACAAAATCGGTCAATAACACTTCGCATGTTTCATTAAAAGTTGCAATTCCAATGATTTATATTGAAAGTTCCCTTAATTTATTTTCTTACATAGTTTAAACAAATAATTTCAATAAAATAGTAGATATGATAGCATTTAAATGAAATATTTTGATAGGAGTAAGAAAATCCATTAATCAAATAAGCGCACAAGTTCACTCATCTATGTCACGTTTGACATATTATGCTTTAACGTTATTCAAATCAATTCAGTACTTAGTTACAATACTTTTAAAAGGAACAATTATAAAAAATGCACTATTTAGTTTCTATATTTTTCAAGAAATTTTCTACGTTGTTTTCTTTTAAGTTGTATTAAAAATTTTCCGAAATATTTAGTTCCATAAATCATGCCCATTTAATACCCAATTACACATTTTAACTAATATGACTATTCATTTTTTTAATGAATTGAATTATTTGCATGACACAATAGTTGGCATGCCACAATAATTTAAAACGCTAACAATAGAAACACGAACAGTACATTAAACGTAAACACTTATTGTAAGAAATCTGATTTATCGGTGCATATTTTGATAGTGAATATTCAAATCTATTAAAAAAAATATGTTTCTCCAGAGTATATAGATTTTTGTGAGGAATTTCATACTTTAAAGTATCATCCGCATTAACTGATAAACATATTTGAACTGACCTCATTGTATTCCCACGTGACTAATCCATCTCTCCGCAAACACATTTAAAACATGTGGCTGTCACTTAACCCTTTCGCGCCGACTGTCACAAATACGTGACAGCATGAAACCGTATCAATCAGGGTGAAAAGATAAAACTGGTAATCAAAATAATTCTTTAGCAGCTTATTTGTGGGAGGAGTTATAATTGTTTGATTTATTTAATTCACCATTACTTTAGTTCAAAATAAAACTATTTAGTTATACTTTGAATTAACATTGATTATATATATGATTAGACTAACAGTAATTAAAGTGAAAGCAAAGTAAGTCTGTCAAATTAGTAACGACTACATTTAAGTTACCGTTTTTTATTTAATTACGTCCTGATCCTGATTTTGTACGAATGCTTTTCTGAATCACCCGTCCCCAAGGGGTTAATGGTGAGCTTTCTAGCAGGGCTCGAAAAACCGCCCGTCCTCGGCGGTCAAAAACTCCCCGCGGACAACAAATTCTCGAATCCAGCGTCCGCGCGGACGGCCATTTTCCCGTTAATGTTCGTGATGCATTTTCAATTTTTGTTACCTTACAAGAGTCTAGCGCCTCAGAGTCTTCTAAAATGACCCTCTAATCTCGAAATACAGCAACTTACTGCTCATGGTGGAATTGATGTTTTCTCTGTCTGGGAGTACTGCAGCGGTTGAAAGAGGCTTTTCAGCAATGAATTTACAAAAAAACACATTTCGTACTGGTCTTAAACAAGAAGCGTTAAACGCATTTATGAACATCTACCTAAATGGAAAACCTCTTTCAGATTTCTNAGCACATTCTGGCTTGATTGTGGAACTGGCAAACGTCATATTTGATTCATTTAAAAAACGCAGTACCATCAGATAAATTGACATGATAATTGACTGATAACTTAACCTTTGTTATTTAAATTATTTCGTCAGAGATAGAATAATAGAAATACTAGGTTATACTATTAGTAACCTAGTATTTCTTTTATTACTGTATAATGTAATCCTAGTATTTGTAATCCTAGTAACTACTAATTCATTGTGCAATTTATATTAACTAGGAGGCTTTGCCCCCTGCTCGCCAACCCCCGGAACTGCTTTCACAGTTCATTTCGGATTGCTTCTCAATCCAATGCTCGCTTTGCTCGCTCATTGGATACG
>NC_092204.1:18110332-18116330 GCF_043381705.1 Parasteatoda tepidariorum
CTAGTATTTGTAATCCTAGTAACTACTAATTCATTGTGCAATTTATATAAATGTTTGTAATAAATAAGAGAAAATTATATTTTTATTTATTTAGAAGCGACGGGTTAGTTTCAAAGGAGGACGGGTACATTGTTGGACAAGCCGTCCTCGGGGACGGGTAAAATTTCTGAGTTTTTTCGAGCCCTGCTTTCTAGTGTTAAATAATGTGGGTATTTATTTCTAATCTTTCCTTTGTCTGCTTGGTTTTGAATTATTAAAGAAATGGGATTTCAGAAGTAACAAAGTTTTAAACATGAAGAAAGAAAAAAAAAAAAATGCGAATAAGGCGCAAATAAAAAACAGAAATGGACATGTGCTTTATTCGCTTTGTTTTATAATTGTTTCGGTCTACGTAGCACAAAATCTATACTATCCTCCTTCTTGAAATTAGAAACAAGTGAAGAAAATTTAAATTGACAAGCATAGATTGTACCATTCTAAGCCACATGATGAATGTTTTTGGTAAAAAGCATAACGACTGAAATGCAGGAAATAAAACGTTTCTGTACACTTTGTCTTTATCGATAGGAAATTGTCCTATAAATATGACGCTGGGCACTAACAGGTTAAGCCAAACGTCTATTAGATAGTTTCCTAATAAAAATAATAGCAATGTAAATAGCAAATCTTAAAAATTTTTCTTGATTAATATTTTCCCATCGAAAACTATTTTATGGTAGTTTGTTTCAGACTTATACAATATTTGGACCCAATTCTAATTGGTTAAGCGGCTTATTTACCGAAAATTACTTTAATCTAATAAAAAAATACTGACTTGAAAAATGGTAGAAACTCAATTCCTATTTATTTATTATCTACCACTGTGACTTAACTTTACATTATTCATATTCAAACGAAAATCATTTTTTACATTAACTTCTCCAATATTAAGTTTTAAAAAAAAAAGTTAGAAAGAGCTGCAAATTTTAAGGTTTTTTAATAAAATATTAGTCACCACTTTCTCAATTTTTAGTTGCCAGTGTTAAAAAAGAAATAGTTGAATAGTGAAAGAAATAGTTAAAAAAGTTGCTTCTCTTTTTAATTAACCACCACTTCTTGCATTTGTAGTCACCTGTGGCGTCCCTAAGTATAGAGAACATAGGTTTAATATAGTTTATAGGTTTAATATGGTTTGGTAGTCGTAAACCCGAAAAATTGGTCGGCTGTTCAACGACGGTTATAAAATAAAAATTAATAAGGTTGATTTTTAATAATACAATTTTAGAAACTTAACAATTATTTAAAAAAACAACAACATGATTTTCTTGTTTTGCAGAGCTTTTTAACAGGCGCTAAATTATTATTACTGTTGAAATCCATAATAGGCTCAATCCAAAAATATAGGCTCAAAGAGCAACGCCCGAATACACGAAATAAGAAAACGCATTAAATATGATCACTAAAACATAGCACAATAAAAACGAAAAGAATAAAAAGAAAAGAGAGAAAAACGAAGAAAATTGATAAGTTTTATTAACTGCGCATAAGCTGCGAGTATATAGAACTTATAAAATAACTTAAAATATGGAGAAAACATGGAAAGTAATAAAGATGAATGAAAAGAGAGAAATGAGAAAAGAGAGAAATGAAAAGAGAGAAGAAAATTATTAAAATTACTGTAATCGTATAAAAAAAAATAAATACTGACTTGTTTAGAAAACACTCATTTTAACGTAATTTTGAGGATAGAATTAAATTTATAATTTTCCTTCAAATCCATAATAGTCTCAAAGTTTCAACGCCCGAACACACGAAATAAGAAAATACATTAAATATGATCACTAAAACTTAGCACAATAAAAACAAAAGGATAAAAAGAAAAGAGAGAAAAACGAAGAAATTTGATAATTGATTAACTGCATAAGCTGCAAGTATATAGAACTCATAAAATAACTTAAAACATAGAGAAAACATGGAAAGTAATAAAGATGAATGAAAAGAGAGAAATGAGAGAATGAAAAGAGAGAAATGAGAAAAGAGAGAAATGAAAAGAGAGAAGAAAAATTATTAAAATTACTGTAATCGAATAAAAAAAAAATAATACTGACTTGTTTAGAAAGCACTCATTTTAACGTAATTTTGAGGATAGAATTAAATTTATAATTTTCTTTCCAGTGGAAAATATCATTCACCAATACTTTCGCCAAAACACGTTATTCGTTCATTTGGTGAATGCTTAGCGCGGGTCCAGGTACTCAGAAATCGAAAGTTAAAACAGTAGAACAAAGGTTTTTCGATATACCACTAAAGTTTTGTGAGTTTATGTGAAGCTATATATTCGTTGTAACATTGTCATGTAACGGGCACAGCAATTGGGTGTATATTTCTGCGTTAAGTCCGCCCTCGGGTCTGGCAATTTTAAAGACCGCTTCCAATATGGTTGATGGCAATGAATTTCGAAAGATACCCCTGAATGATCAGTAATCATATAATAAATAGCTAACTGTGAGCGCAAAATATAATGCTGCATCAAAAAATAAGTAACTGCGAAAATAGGACACCCTCTTAATGTGCCTTTTGATTTGGAAGAATAGAAATTCGAATTAAGAGTGGGCGTTTTCTTACAGTTATCCATATTTGGGGGTGGTCACACGAGATATTTGTAGACTCATTATTATACTGCGCACTACACCTCATTAATTTAAAGATAATGTTTTAATCCAGTGAGGCAATGATCTAAATCAAAATTATTTATTTCCATAATATAATCATGTGAATTTGCATCTCCAGAAACTTATGTGAACTTTTTTCTTTTTCGAGAAGCATATAAGGCACCATAAAGTGGCAGATCATCATTATACAGTATACTCTGTAACACTCAGTGGCAAGAAAAACTATATTTTCTTTTACAATTGTAATAAAGTAGTTATAATAAACTACAACTACTTTTTAAAAAAAAAAATGTAGCTACTACCAACTACTTTCGAAATGTAGTCAGTACTTCGCTACTTTTAGAAGGCAAACTTAACTTAATAACTTAACTGGAGAACTACAATAGTTCCGCTACATTCGACCTCTGCTCTTTAATTAAAAAAGTTTAAACTTTTCTCCGATTTGTTATGTATATATTAAAGCTAAAATAAAGCAATAATTTTTTTAAAACCTTACCACTAATATTTAGTATAATTATTTGAAACTATATATATATACATCGTGAATAGAAACAACTGGGCATGTCAACTGTATATATTTCTGCCTCTTGACCGCCTGTGGGATCGGCAAAACAGATGACCACCTCCTCAAGGAGTTGTTGGCAATGAATTACATAAGACTCATTTTATGATTAGCTAATTATTGAATGCTAAATAAAACATTACTATTAAAATAAGAAACAAGCAGAAGTACACTACATTGACGTGCCTTTTTTAAAAATGGAACGACGAACTAAGAGTAGGCGTTCCCGATGTGCAGTTTATGAAATTTGGGTTACGGTTAACACTTATTTTTTTAACAAAAAAATTCTACCCCTCGAAATTATTTACAGCTTTCCGGAGTAGAGATGGGTCAAAAGTAACGTAGCCATTCAATGTGACAATCAAGAAATCAGAAATAAACAACACATCAACAATAATTTACAAATGAAAATTTTAAGAAATGTGCGTAAATATTTTAAGTATTTTTTTAATTTTTCTTTTATCGTGTCCATGGACAATTAAATGGCCTCGTGTGCCTTCAAAACAACATCCGCAAGCTCCAATACATCATTACTGTAACACGAAGTTCTGAAGCCAGTGGCACCATACCCAGTTGTAAAACATATGGGGTGCATCCGGGCCCAATACACACAGCAAGAAAAATTCAGATATACAGCAAGAAAAATTTGCAATGAATTTCGCGGGGCATGACATATACTGTAGTGTATATATTGTGCAACTATTGAAAGCCCGAGCATAATTTCGGCATTTTGTTAAGATACAAATTCACTATTTATTGATGATTTGTTTGATGGTTACACCATCTACATTGCTATTGATTACAAATACAGAGTCGTCAGAGGAATGATTGGATGGCAAACGCAATTTTTTATTAGATATTTGTAAGTCCAATGCTTCCATCATTTTCCCTTCATTCTGATAAAAATATGAAAGCAACACTCTTTCCAGAGCCGTGAAAGGAGATTCAAACAGCAAGTAGCAAGCACACGCCAAAGTGAAACCAATAACAACGTTGCCGCAGTACATAAATATCTAAAATAAAGAATTTATAACAATTAGAAACAAGTTTAAGAATCAGTGGCGTAGCTACCAAGGGGCTAGGCGGGGCAGTGCCCCGGGGCCCTCAAGCTTAGGGGGCCCTCGAATCCTTACCAGAAATCTCAATCGAACTGAACTTTTGGAAATTTCTCCCATTTTCAAAATAAATATGACAGGTTGCAACCCCACTTTAATCATGACAACTCAGTTGAGAGAAATTCAAAAGTTATGCCTAGGCAATTCCCCTAAATTCTTTCTGTAGGTTGGCAGTGTTGTCAATTTGACGGATAGTGATATGTGCGTTTTATTATTCATCGATGTGCGTTTTATTGTGAACTCGAATTAAGATTTTTTTTCGAGAACGGTTAAAAAATTAATGTATCAGGAGTAAGTAAGCTAATGTCAATAAATTTTTTTGTACTGGTCAATATAGTGGTTCAATTTTATTTGATTTTACCACTCATATTGATCTCCGTTAAGTCAATAAATCGTGTCAAATCTACAGATTTCGGCTACAGCTCATTGTATAACGCGAAATATCGTGAAAAAATGCAAGTCACCTGCAGTAGGCACATTAATTTAAGTCCGTGGGCAGGAGATCGTTCATGGTCTGTGTAATGCCTTTCCTTTCCAATAAATAAGCAGACCAGATTTTTAAAACAATAAAACTTAACTTTATTTAAAAACAAAAGAAATAGGCATTGTTTTCCAGTAAGAGCTTCCAGCTCTTAGAAGACCAAGGAAACCCTCTCCCGATTATATCAAACATACATCTACCTTTCTCTCTCTCGCATCCCTCCGACGGGATGACAAAATGCGCCAAGTGCGCCTTAATAGATCGCCTAACAGTTGCCAACCATTACAGTCTCCACCGTTAAATGTGGTAACACTAACGGTGATAACTGTTTTCCGGGGATTCCCCAACGAGACTTGTAGCGTATCATTGCGTTTCTCTTTCCTTTTATTTTACTTTTAACGTCGTCAGTGAACAGTGAGTACCTACCTACTCGAGCACAATCTAATATTGTATTGTTTAAATAAATCAGAAAACTAAAATTATGGATAAAAAGAAGAAACCCAGTGGTGCATTTAAACGCAAACAACGCCAAGAAAGAGAAGATAGTAAACAAAAATTGCCCAAAATTGACAAGTTTTTTTGTCAGCCTTCTGCAACTACATCTGGCCAAAATATTTCTATTGATAGTGACTCAAATAATGTGGTAACTGCAGTGTTGGTTGAGAAGCCTACTGAAGAAGATTCGACAATTATTGCAGTTGGAGATACCCCCGCCGCCGATCATGTGAACGTGGATGATGTTTGCATGACACGCATTAGAGCGGAGGGTTTGGAGGAACCACAGACCTCTACATTTTTCGAAAATGTGTACGACAAATCTTCTTATGACTTGGGAAACTTCCCGAACAAGATATTAAGTGATAACGAAAAACGTCAAATTCTTGATATGGGGCCTTTACAGCCTTCAGGACCTTTTCCAACAGACATCAACCAGAACAATAGGTGTTTTTCAAAATCGTACTACGTTTCGTGTTCTAAATATGGGCCAGTTAATCGTTTTTGGTTGTGTTATTCCAAAATACTAGACGCTGCCTATTGTCAACCCTGCTGGTTATTTGCTTCACAAAGGAATAATGTTTGGTGTACGGGAATTCGAGATTGGAAGCATTTATCAGAAAGAATTAAACAACACAGTTGTTCGAGTGGCCATTCGGAAGCATGTGCTGTGTATGAATTTTGGAAAAAAAAA
>NC_092204.1:18117050-18177773 GCF_043381705.1 Parasteatoda tepidariorum
CTCTATTGCTCTGAAATTTTTTTCAGGGATTGTTTGATGTTTGTTCTAAAGATAGAACTACAATTAGTTAGCATTGCACAAAAATTTGTGTTGCTAATATTTAAACGAAAGTTTATGAATAGTAATTTTTTGATGAAAATTTAAGAGCGATGTGTAAAAAAACTTTTGATACACATTATTGCTCTATATTGTACCTGAAACAAGTTAAATACATTAAAGTACTTATAACCTCCTTTTTTGTACAAAAATAATTTTGAAAAAAGCAAAACTGATGCGCAAGGGACATTTTATGTATTGCTAATTTATCGTTAATTAAAAATATACTTTTAGCTGTAACTTGAAAAATAATTAACGTTTTCTTAAAAAAAATTATACACAGGCTTCTATTGAGCTTACCAACATTCAATAAAAATTTCATATGGCTAGGAAGAAAATTAAAATTTTTGGTTTTGAACGTCCATTGTCCCCTTAAGTAGCTTAGCATTTTTAAAGAATTTGTATATTTCATATTTTTATTTGATAAAACCTAATCAGTTTGATAAAAAGCAGTGAGGCCCCATTTTTTAATTTGCCCCAGGGCCCTTGGTTACCTAGCTACGCCACTGTTAAGAATCGGTATTTTTAATCACTATTTACTATGAAAGTAATACGTTGGAGGAAAAAAAATCCGAAATGTGTGATGTAGAATTATAATTGTAAGCATACGAAATTACAAAAACGGGGTTAAAAATTTCACTCCGTAATAATAATTTTTATGTTTGATGTATAAATCTACATAATAGTTTCATAAATAATAATTATTTTTCTCATTTTAGCGAATCGATGATTCAAATGTTTTTTAAATAAAATCTATTAGACAATTACAGTTTTAAATTTTGGGTAAGTGTAGTTTGGTAGACTTAAGGTAGTTCGCTCAGACTCATTAAAAATTTAAACAGTTTTGAATTAACAAACCAGCTTACATTTGTTAATTCGCAAACTGTTACGTAGGATAAGCAGTGGCAGATATATTTCTTAACAAGTACCTAATAGTAAAACTTAAACTAAATATTTAATTCACATGTAAACTTGAAATATTTTTTTAATTTCATATGTAATCATCATATATTAATAATTTAAAAGCTTGAATACGGAAATAAAAGGTTCTTGTAAGTGAATTTTATTGATGTTCCAATTATTCAACTATTTGATTATCTGAACGGTCTAGTAGTTAGGCTGTTTCATTTTCCTTTTTTACCGAAAGAAGTTAACTATTCAAGAGTAACAATTCTTTTTCTTGATTTTAGCATATTTTCTACAAGGAAATACATATTATAACTGTTAATAACTCTTGGCACTCACGGATATTTCATTCGTCTTCAAAGGCATGAAATGGGGAAGAGGATTTTTACCTGCGTTTTTCTTTCCTTCTGTTTCAATAAAACAGTTAACTCGTAGCCGTGATGGCTAAGGGGATAGAGCGTTCGCCTTCCAATGAGGTGAACCGGGTTCGAATCCCGACAATGGCTGGTCGATACGAATTCCGCATCCGGCTTGTACCGATCACAGTGCTGACGTGAAATATTTTCAGTCGTAGACGGCAGTGACATATATATATATATATATAAATTAAATTTAAAAAAAACCCAATTATCTTACCATTCTTTATCTTCCTAAAAAAAGACATATTCCAAAAATGGAGATATTGTCCACTGCCTTTGGCAATTAAATCTCAGAAGAAAAGGCTAGTGCCTCGACCAATACGCTTAAAGCAAACTGGACAGAAAAAATTGTGGTTTCACGTACATTTTAATATGATCTTATTTTGATAAGAATTTCATAAAAATTGCTCACGTAAGCATGCCTTCCAACTAGGCCTAGCCATAAATCTGTAACTGAATGTCTGAGACCGCGTAAGAATACCCTCCTACTAGGCATAGGTGCAATTGGATGCCTCAGGCGGCGTAAGAATGTCCTTTAACTAGGCATAGGCATAAATCTGTAACTGTATGTCTGAGGTTAGGTAAGAATAAAATTTTTTTAGGCATAGGTATAAATCTGTAATTGGATGTCTGAGGCCTCGTAAAAATATGCTGGAATTGCTTCGGAATTTCAGTAACAACTGTAAAAGATCCATTATCTTTGTCACAGCGAAATTTATATTTTAAATTTTATTCTTGGTTTGATAAAAAATCGATTTAAGATAATTTAGACCATCAGGTTAATTTTTCCAACAATTTAAAAGGCTCAAGGAGAAACAACTCTTACAAAGTAGAGTTTAAATTATTTAGAAGTAGGAAAGGGTAAAACCACTATAAATTAAATTTACAAAGCCAATAATCATACATTAAAACAGAAATTTTGCTACCGCTAGAAAATATATTTATCCGCAATCCGGAGAAAATTAGCATATCTGCTTTAAGAAGCAGAGCATAGTATAAAATGTGGCTTTCAATGTTAAACAGTGGAACCAAATCATTTAAAAAAATTGTTCAGGAATTTTTATTTATTTATTTTTAACACTAAAATTAAACAATACTAAGAGGTCAAATGTGGACAAAGACCTGGAATACTACAAACGAAATCAGAGGTTTGTGCCTTTATTTATAAATACAATGTCGGTATGTATATTATGTATTTCGAATTTAATTGGATTCACTCGTTTATTTTTTTTTAATATAATGGAAAGTGAAACCAAATAAGTTTTGTCCATTGCCACTAATTTTACCATTACTACTACTTTTACTTGTCCATTGCACAATACTTTTGTCCATTGAATAGATATGTCCATTTTCAAAAAAAATATTTCATAAGAAAAGTTTACACAAAATCTATAAAGTACCTAATTTTAGCTAAAAATAATTTTATGTGATAATGCAGATGTCGAAAGTTTTCAGATTATTTGTTTAATTTGTTGTTTCAAATGCTACTTGCCACACTAGCAAGCCTGCTTGGTTAAACCGAGCAAATTTAAGGCAGAGGGTGCGTTTCTTGTTTTTCAGTGGCGCCATCTACGACCAAGAATTCGTCTTCAACCCCACACACGTCACACTCGTTTATGAGGCGGACCCATTCATCCATCCATTCATACATCCACAGATGGTAATTTTTGACCTGGATCAGAGAACGATCAATCTCCAATCCAGTACCCCCAGAGGTTTTGATTTGTTATGGGAACATGGAGGACTTTGCGACTCGACAGATTTAACGTGCATCACTCACCATTTACTACACGAGGAGTCTTCGGCCGGCGGGGTTCGAACCCACGAACTCTCGGACATGGGCCCAGCGCCCTATCGACCAGGCTATCCCGGCTTATTTGTTTATTGTTAAACTAATCGAAGTACATTCAATAATAATGAAAAAAACAGGAGATAAAAAAAATCATTTATCTACCTCAGGGTCGTGCTACCCGCGCTAAAGTGAAAAGGGCAAATTACTATCCGAATAGGTTATACAACATAATGCTTATTAAGAGCCAGTATTTATAACTTACACCAAGAAAAACAAGAAATTAGAAACAAAGAAATACGATCAGAAATATATGAAAAAGAAAATATTAGTTGTAATGTATTGATATTACCAATGTTCTATGTTCTGATTCTATGAGTGTTCTGGTACTTCCAACGTACACAATTTGTATGATAGGATGAATCAGGTATGTCATGTATGTCAGGCGACTAAACGGTACAAAGGCATTCCAACTAAGAATAGTTGCAGCAATGCCTGAAATATCAAATAGAGTGTTAAACATGGAAAGTTAATGATAAGCATAACTATTATTCATTCGCTTATTTTATCAACCAGAATAAATGAAGAGTTGTCTAGAGGAAATGAATTACAATGCTGGCATTAAAAGAATTAAAGAGTTAAGAAGTCTTAATGTTTTTATTTTAAATTTATTGATGTAGAAAACGACGATGCATTATAAACTGTCATCTTGCTGCATAAATAGGTCGCTAAAATTTCACAAAAAGTATGTAATTTAGAGTGTAACGTTTTAATGTGAATAGCTGACATTCATATTAGCAATTATCAATCCCTACGAATACCACATAATTCTTAAGTAACACCAATGCAATCAATTATAAATGCATCCGCTTCTTGCTTAATTTGCAACAATTAACTACGATATATAGCTGTTAATTTTTACGCTTTTCGAGGAAGATTTTTAAGTAAAGGCATGGTAGTGATTTAATGCAGGCAGATATTTTAAAAGTAACCATGTGTTTGTTTGCTTTTTCGAATTTTACCAGGAGCTTACAAACATTGCCACTTGAGTGTTAAGCTTTTTACGTACATGTTTTTAGTATTCATATTTTGTGTTCATCAAAACCACATTTCAAATCAAACTTATTACTGTGAATCAAATATTGAAAAATATATATTTTTTCTGCCAAAAAGAATAACTTGAATGTTTTCCACAAAAAATACATAAAAGTTGGTACTAAAGGAAATCTATATAAATTACATTTTACCAGTCCAACAGGGTCGACGCCTGACGAAGCTAAATGATTTCTTTTAAATGTTCGAAGAACACATTAAAAAAAAAAGGTGCGTACTTTATCATAGAGAAACTTAATACTTCAAAATATAAGGACACCTTAAGCTGCAAGATGGAGGTGTTATATACTAGTTGGTCTTCGATTGATTACTTATATTTTGTCCATTTAAATACAAAGCGTATAAATACTGACAAACCTTACATGTTCGAAATTACTGTTTAAAGTTTAAATTATTCATTCCTAAATTAACAGTACTAAAACTCAAAACGTTTTTGATGCTAGAAGATTGTTCTCAATTTCCTTTCAAAATTTGTTGAATATCAGATTTCCTCAAATTTTGAGTTTAACGAATAAAAACGATGCATACCTCCATTGCCTGTAGCACAAACAATTGTGATCCAAGCCAATGCCAAAGCCCACACGAGTTTGCTAAGGCATGCGTACAAAGTGGACACAAATATGCCAGGAACATTTCCTTGATTCCAGTCATATACTCCATAAACGACACTAATACCTAAACCAAATGCTGCCAACCAACCTATGGCACTAACTTTCTGTAAATAAATAAACAAAACACAATGTAATCGCAATTTAATGATAGTTTTAATTTTTATTAATACTTTTATATTGGACAGTAAAAAAAAATTCAACGATCAAAAACTATCTCCGCGTTTCAAATTAAACCATATTTGGCCAAAGGTGCGTAAACGCAACAGTTCAATAAATATTTCTTATTAATATTGTGACGTATATTTTTCACTAATTTTATTTTTCTGCTATTATCAAGGGATTTGAAGACATCTAAAAAAATGTCAGTAATTTAATTGGAGCAAATATTTTTTGCTAAGAAATTTTTAATATATACTAGTTTCTTAACTTGAGACGATTATTGACAAATTTGAATTAGTCCATTTGAGATTAACCATACATTTTTTTATGATGGATTAAAGTGGCAAGTTTTGTAAATAAAAATAAAATAACACTAAACAAATTTCATAAAAATTACTAGTCTTCAACTAAATGGTTTGACTATTGATTTAGCCAATGATACATATACCCACCATTTTATATCAATAAAATACTATTTTTCTCGAACGAAACTTTTTTTGTGTCTTAATAGATATAACTTAAGCATATTTTAACGAAAACAATACCACATTTTATAAAATTTCTAGGCTTGACCTAAATTAGGTCAATTCGACTAATAAGGAGAAATATATACAAAACAGCAAAGTATAAAAGTTCAAATTATGCAAATTGTAGAAACACGTGATTGTATTGGCACTCTAATAAATGCCATTGTTTACATAAAGGGCGCTACTATAGTCATAGAAGTAACATTGCTTTTGTGGTAGTCCATTTTAATAAATTGAGACAACCTTAAATGTAACAGCTGAGTTGTTAATCTAGTTCAATCTTGAATAGACTATGTTTGAAATGCGTGCTTAAAAAATATATAAATTATTGTGCTTTTAAGAAAATGGACATAGATAAGTTCAAAAGAGGAAGTTTTCTTTATTATGCATTTTGAGCTTTATCTACTTATTCAAATGCACATTTCAAACTAAGATTATTTCCTTACATGCATTTTGAAGGTTCAAAATGAACACTTCTATATTCAAAATGAACGCTTCCCTAAGTAGCTACTTTCAAGTAGTGCAAAAAATAAATAAATAAATAAATAAAAAAAATCTGTTCCACGGTAAGAAACATCCACATTTTAAATTTTACTATTTTTATTCTGTTCTATCTCTTGATTATTAATAAAAGTCAAATAGCTTATGAGTTCACAATCAAATAGAAATCCAATCACTTATTTAGACTGATAACTTGTGAAAGAATTTTTAATGCAGCTTGTTAACTAATTTGTAACAGATTTGAAATATTAAAAGCAGATTTTACTATATTCAAACCAAAATGAAAAAAATGAAATATAAGGATTACTCAAATAAAAACTTGGACATGTGTGAGGGCGTCAAAAATACAGTTACAATAACAGCGCTACCCACAAAGACTAATCAATTAAGGGAAGAAGATATAGTTTGTCTAAGCCAGTGTTTCCCAAACTTATGTCTTTTGTGTACCCTTTCTAAATTTTTCGCAGCGCTGTGTATTCCTAATAAAAAAAATGAATGTATTTTTTACTATAAAGAAACTGCACAAAAGCTAAAAATCACAACTGGCTGTTGACACTACTAATTATTAACATATAACTCTGCAAAAAGTAGACAATAGAAAAATACGTAATAGTAAATTTTCATGGCTAGAAACGAAACGAAAATTTTTTGAAATTTTCGTTTGTTGCTAGATATTTTGCATAAGAACGCGTACCCTCGCTAAACTGTTTCCGTACCCCTGGGGGTACGCGTACCACACTTTGGAAAACACTGGTCTAAGCTAAGAACTCCTCCCGCCACAAAGTCTGAAGCCGTCTAGTGTTATGGAAACAAAAATGGCTCATTTTAGGGAGGGTAGCTTCACTCTAGGACTAACACAATAGTTCGAAGAGATTCCCTTTCTCTCGCCGAAACCACTCGAAAACAGTGACCCGCACCCCTACCTAAAATAGTCATACCTCGTTACCATGGTCACCGCCACAGGTCCAGACGAATGTCTGAAGGAGTTCTTATGTTAGACAAACTATAGTGCACCGAAGACTGCGGGTAACTGGTAAGTTAATTTACATGAGATAATATAAAACGAATGTAAAGTCGTGCCAAGAAGGATCTTTCTAGAACAAAACAATGTGAGGAAGAACGATTTTTAGTAACGAAAGGTGATTGCACCATTCCTTTACTCCCACGAAGTGCCTACAGATGTCACGAGCTGTAATTCTTCAATTTTCACAAATCAATTCAGCATTGGATTTATTGGAACATAAAAGCTGCTATGGATTCATTGGAGATGGAGATACTGTTTACTTGCGCTGGTTCTTGGCAAAACCGGTATTGACGTACGTGCACAAAATGAGAAAGAGAACACCTTAATACATTTTGAACTAATATTCGAATTTTAATGTACATTTCAAGGTTCTAACCTTAAATAAGCTGTTTAATTAGTGTAGACATCATTCAAAGTTATAAAATCGGACATAAATATCCTTTTTTTTTTATGGATTTCAATTCTGGAAAATAATTAGTAAAACAGTCAAAAGTTTAGAGACCTTAATATTAGTTTCAGTTTTTGCGTATGTTGGTGTCTCAAAGAGGTGGTATTTTTCAGTTTTTATTTCACAAAGACTGATTTTATTTGAATTTGGGATTTTATGATTTAAAATTACGTAGATTGAAATGGTGCAAAAATTTGTATACCATACTGTTTAAAAAATTTTCAGGCATTAGTAAAATAATAAAATCTAAATAAAATAAATATTTAGATCTTTGAGTGAAAGAATTATACAATTGTGTTTCAAACAATTATACAATTGTGTGCCAAAATATGCAAAAAGGGAAATCAACATTAAAGATTCAAAACTTTCGATCACGCTCTCTTAACTGAACTATTGGGATTGGAACCATATTTTCCAGATTGCGGTTACCATATTTGTGGGTAAAAATTTAATGTGCCAAAAAATACATATTTATTTTTTCGTTTTCGTGTCTGATTCAGAAAGTTTAAATATTGTCTGCACTAATTAATTAGCTTATTTAAGATTATGCCCTCGAACTAGTTCATAATAATCTCATCATTAGATCAAAAGCTGTCCTAGACAGTGTTCCACCAATTAGCAATAAGAACATTATTGTCAAAATAGCCCATAAATGTCCACCTCACCTCCTACCATTAAAAATCTTCTTAGTAGCGTACTGTTAAGTGCTGTACATGTCCAGATTAGTACAACTTTACATTTACTTAAAATGCTTTTATGCTAGCTAGTTCACTAGTTTATACGTAATGTGCAGCGTCCTTCTCTCACGCTAATTTAGAACCATGATGGGAGGCTTTGTTATTGTTACTATATTTTTGACACTTTCACGATTATTGACTTCTCATTAGGGCAAACTTTTGTACTTACCCTTGTGAATTTTATATTCTGCTTGGTTGCAAGTATGTGACCAACGGTTAGACCTACTGAATAAGAAGCAAAGTGCAAGTATGACCTGTAGTAACCCCGCTCTGCGAAATAGCTTACGTCACTAAAATTTAGGGTAAAGACAGTGAATTCGATAATAGTAGATTGCATTTTTATAAAATATGTAAAAATTAGTATACAAAATATAGTCGACGATCTTAAACATCCCACTCCTTGGTGCAATAAGTGTTGTATTACATCAATCTGTGCAAATATCTTTGCTTCCTGTTCCACAAATATACTGTTCATGTGATCTATCCACTAAATCGCACGAACAGAACAGTTCATTCCAAATATATGAATTAACTTTGAATAAACATACAAGGGTTTGACTAAAATAAGGAAACACTTCTTTACTAACTGTATGGGAACAATTTTTCCTTTAGAAGTAAATGTTTTGGAAGATTTAGAAAGGCAATATTGTTTGCACAATTGGAAATATCATGATTTCAGTTTTAAGAAATTGGGCCATTTTTTTACCCATTTAAAATTAGGAACGATCAAAATAAGAAGATGAAGTAAATAACTACATGCTAGCTTTCATACCAATAAATCGGAATTCAATATAGTGGATTGCGAAATTTATATAACAATGCTTTTGAAAATATAATGGTATAAAAAAAGTTAAGAAGCTGCTAGTCAATGCCAATTTTACAAACATAAAAAGGACACCGTTTCTAAAAGCTTCAAGCACGATCTTTCAAATTGGGCTAACAGTTTTGACATGTAAAAAATTTCAAAACATTTGCTGCTAAAATGAAGTTTGCGCAGCGTTAGTATAAAAGTGCTCCAGTATTTTTTCCTCCTACCCTAGTACTTGTCAACATCTCACGTTTTACCTTCTAAGCACCAAAGTTCCATTTTTTGGAACGAATGTTTTTTTTCTTTTTTTTTCTTCTTTTTTCAAAATGTTAAAAACTGTTAACTCAAATTTTTTTCATTCTTAGCACTTACAATTGGTATAGCTGAATAATCCTACAAAAACCAGAATATAACAATAATATAAAATTACGTCCTGTTCTAAAATCAATTATCCTCATTGTTAAAAGAACAAAATGTCTTTGATCTGTTAATAAACATCAAATTCAATTGGAAAGATCTTGTCAAACCATTAATAAAGAAAAGAGCAGGCAGATAGAAATTATACAAGTTCTTAACTAAAATAGAACTCATGCTTCAACGCTTACTCTACATCTCAATGATGGAAGTCATCAAACATCAATTTAGGTTGCCAACATAAACGTACAGAATGTTACGTGATAGTGCTAAATCTATTACTTTTGGACATGGTACTGCGCGCAGAAAAAAAAACACCCTGCATAGTTTTTAATTCAATGATAGGATATACACATACAAGGACTCAAACTTAATGGTTCACGAGACTGGACTCAAATATGCTAATTATTTTATGCAGACGATATTTTAAGTTACAAAATCAGACACGAAAAGTACTCTTTCAGAATAAACATACTTTTGTCAAATGGGTTTCGATTCCTTAAATTAAAAGTATAGAGGTAGTCAAAATTGGTTTGTATGGTATATAATGTTAATTTTACTTTTTTGCTTGTTTCGCTATATCTCGTGAGCTTTATAAGCGAAATGAAACATTTTTGCAAAAGATTATAAAATTCTCTTATCCAAAGATAATTCCATGAAAAAAATAATTTCAACAAATATTTTTTATTATATTTTATTATCATAATAATCGAAAAGAAAATTTGAATTGTAAGTTTTGCAATTTTTAAATTTTTAAAGAGTGCAATTTTATATTGCAAAATACAAAATTTGAGCGAAATCAGTCCAATAGTACCCGAGAAACCGAATTTTAAAAATTCGTATATTTGGTCGCTGTAAGTTTATTCTATTCTACAAAATAAAGTAATATTAAAAAAGATAACTTTCGAGAAATAAGATTAAAATATTCATATTTTACTCTGGATGTGTATAGACGTAAATTGGAGTTGGTGGCAGCCTATAGAAAACGTGCAAACCAGCCGAAATGATAATTCCAAAAATTAGCAATGCACCATTAATCACGAATGCTAATTTAATATTCCTAAAAAGTAAAATAAAAGAATTAGTATTTTACTAATGTAAAAATAATACAATACATTGAGTCAGTAGTGTCAAATGAGACTGGAATTTTCAAACTCGAATCGACCTTTATTTGAGACTCGAATTATTTGACTCCAATTATTTCCATTTTTTTGACCATTTATTTGACCAATTATTTATCAAATGCTCCAATTATTTGACGCTGTTGCGATTTTTTTTCTGTGGGAGTGAAATAAAGCAGAATTTTTTAAAACAAGTAGATTTCTTTTAAAAAAAATTTATTAGAACTTAGGATTATTTGTATATATAATGGCATACATATCTGTTTAAATGTTTTTGGTTTTGTGGTGGATAAAATTTTCTTCAATTCTAATTTTTAAAACATATAAATATATTACCTTTGCTACTACTAAGAAAAATATTTTTAGAATCGACAGCAGTTGAATTATACTAAAAATTAATTTTTGAATCAACATTTAACTTTACATTTTGTTTGCATAAATATATAGTCTCTTGCATGACCAAAAATAAAAATTGCTTTGAATAAAAAATAAATTTTGATTTGCGCATGATGAATAAGAAATAAAACTCTCTCTGCATAATAAATAATAAGAATATTACGATTTAAGAAACAAAAAGCAGAAAGAAAATATTTAAATTTCATGGAAGCGAAAAAAAATATATGATAAGCATACATAGAAAAAAATTAATTACCAGAACAACACTGCACCTACTAAAACAATTAAAAAAAGCACTTTTTGCTATTGCTCATAACCAAGTCAACGTAGGAACGGAAAAAAATTCATTTATTTAAAATTGTTACCAATTTGTGGGGGAAAATGCCGCCTCATTTGCTAAAAGCATTTAAAACTTTATTAAACTAAGTTCACAGTTTTTAAAAATAAGTCAATTCTTTGCTCTCAAATATTTAACAGATAAGATTTCCATCGATCCATCTGCCACTGAAGATATTTTACGTCAACACTGCAGTTGCGAGCCAACCTGGTGAGGAATTCGTATCGACCAGCCATGGCTGGGATTCGCACCCGATTCACCTCTTTGGAAGACGAATGCTCTATCCCCTGAGCCACCACGCCTCAGTAAAAGAAAATTTTATTTTATAAACATCATAGCGCAGCCGAACCAATTTTGGGATTACGGCTACTAATGTTCAATTCCGTAGCCTTGTAATTTTGAATCCAATCCAGAAGACAAGGGAACTCTTGGATCAAGTTTTGGGAGAAATTTGGCTTCATGGAGAACGGTTTGATGAAACTAACCCACATTTACGTTACATGGAGAAGAAAACCACGAACACCTACCGCGATTAACCTGACGGCAAGGGGACTCTAACCCATGATCCATCTATCACTGAGGATATTTTACGTCAGCAATGTGGTCGGTGCGAGCCGGGTGCGGAATTCGAAAAAAACCCAGCCATCCCTGGGATTCGAACCTGTTCACCTCATTAAAAGGCGGACGCTCTATCCCCGGAACCCCCACGGCTCACATAAGGAAAATTGACGCCACTACTTAAAGCTTGGGCAAGAATAGCCTCGTTGGTAGTACGTTGGACTCGTGCTCATGAGAATGGGAGTACGAACCTCGCCGGCCGCAGAGTCCCCGCATTGCATGGTGATTGGTGCACGTTAAATTTGTCGGGGTTACCAAGTTCCCAAAACAAATCAATATCTCAGAAGGTACTGAATAGAAGATTTATTGATTTCTGGTCCAAGTCAAAATTACGATCAGCGAATGAATGATGTGTGATTATGTCCTCCCTGTAAAACGAGTTGTGACGTGTGTGTGGCTGAAATTATATGCTCTGCCGTAGATGGCGCCACTGAAAAAAACAAGAAATGCAACTTTGATTTCAAGTAAACTTGCTAATTGGCAAGTGGCATAAGTAACAGCAACAACTTAAAGTTCACAACGCATAGCTCATTCTTCGCACACTTACCATGCATAAAACTTTCCTTAACCTTTATTCTAAATTCGATAGTTTTCAAGGATATTTGACCTAACTTATTTTTACAATACAATTTCTCCAATTAATCCAATATTCAGGAATAAGAATGAGTTTATTGAAAGAATTGGTTATTAACAGAATCAATAATAGGGATTTTTCGTTTGAGACTTTCTTCAACGGTAGACACTGTGAACCAAACTGTGAACTGAAGACTAGTTAATCAAGTAGTTACTATAAATATTGATCGATAAAAAAATGTTAACTTTTAGAGTAGTAGTAAGGAGTTTTCGGGTAACAGTGGCGCCATAGAGGTTACTTTTGAGTACAAGGGATTAATACAATATTTTTTTCTTACTGTGCACAAACTACGCGTTGCAAAAAAGTTGTGATTCTTCAAAAAATTACTAACTTTTGCTCATGTTCTCGAGCACACATCACATAGAGAGCTAAAATTACACTTAAAATATAATAAATGAATTAACATACGTTTTTAAAGGAACAAGTACAAGAAGACTGACAATATACAAATGCATATCCGCTGGTATATACCAAGACCAGTCCATACACTGCAACGAAAAAAATTAATTATTTTAATGATCAAAAAAGACAATAACGGCTGCCAATTTGCGCTTTCAATGAAGGGAAATTAATCCTTCTCTTAGCAACATTTATGTTTTTACCGTCATCATTTAAAGTTTCGAAACAAATCATGGCAAACTCTTAAAAATCAATAATTCAAGCATATATATTCATAAAAGATTAGTTAGGCAGTTATATTAATAGACGAAGCAGCTTAAAATTCTAATTACGTTAATTATTTTACTATCACCATCTAATCTTTTCTAGCAACCATCAAAACATATCATCAACGTAATTAGATGGAAAAAGTACATTATTTTTGCCATCTAATTTTACAACTTTCAATATTGCAAAAAATATTTAAAAGCGATGGTGATTAGCTAATCAAAACACATAGAATTTTCCAAGGTTTATCTTTGCTCCTCCCAATAACTAGTTAGAACTGAACTACAAATTTTGTTTAAATGTAATAAGGTTATTGCGGTTGTAGATTTGCGTTAATGGTAATGATAGTTTATTTATGTTAGATACCGGTTTCTCCTTTATCATTTATGCTTTTCTAAATGCAAGTGGATGCAATAGTTCGATTGGCTTTTTAAAAGTATCAGGATGGCAAAGTGTTAGGTCATGTACAACATTTCTCGATTTTCTAACCACCTGTTTCTTGTCATTGAATGCTATTTTTAAAGAAACGTCATAAAGCATGTCGGTTTAATCTCGATACTTACCATTTCATCCTTTGCGATGAAATTGTTAAAGTATAATAGATTTGTCCACCAGTTCACTTTACAGTTTCTTGACAAACCATCTGTGACTGTTTCTTTCCAAGCCGGACCTGATCCCATATTCGGTAAAAGAATGACACCCGCAATAACAAACATTAAGGGAGGAGTCAACCTGTAATTACAACATGATGACATAAGTTTGCTGCAATTAGTTGCATAGACCTCTTAAATCCCCTAGTTTGGCATTAAGTTATCCATAATCACAAAATCTTTTTCGATTTATTCACAAAAAAATGTTGTATTAAAAAAGAACTGACTTACTGACAAAGCTTTATTCTTCAGAAAAAGCTTTACTAATACTGTATTATTTGTTATACAGAAAATATGAATAAAAAATTTCGAATTAAATTGTTTTATATGTTGTTGTTTCTGTTGTCACTTGCCAATCCCAGTAAGCCTGCTTGGGAAACCAAGCGAATTTAAGGCAGAGGGTAGGTTTTTGTTTACCAACTTTGCTCAAGAATACAATTTCGGCCACATCCACATGGCTCAGCCTGTATTACAGAGCCGACGCATTCCTTTATCCACAGATCTTAATCTTGACTTAAACCAGAGAATGATTAATCTCCAATTCAGTACTCCTAGAGGTATTGATTAATTATTGGAACTTGGAAGACTTTGTGACCCCGAGATTTAACGTGTAACAGTCACCATTTAATACACGAGGTGAGATTCGAACTCCCGTTCTCACGAACTCGAGTCCAACGTCCTACCAACTAAGCTGGCCCGGCCCGTTTTATAGGTTAACTTGTTACGCTGTCTATCATATAACCGAGTGTGTATGTTTATAATACTGTCTATTCCAGTTAAAGTAATGTATAAGTAATTTTCTACATTTTTTAATTTTCCTATTTTGTGAGAATAGCTCGTTTTAAAAATTGAAATATGAAACCATAAAACTGTTTGCGACAAAAATACTATGTAATAAAGTCAATAAACCATACGTACTTTAACAAACAGTTTAAATTAGTATTCAATTAATGAACATTTGTTCGAGCTAAGAGTCTGACTGACTTGGATAAAAGCTCTTTTGAAGTTTTCTGAACTCATGCAGTGGAGTGGGTGGGCTGCGCAAATTGTCATTGTACTTAGTTATTATTATTACTATTTTTTTTTCAATACCCACCTGGAGAATGACCTTTTGTAACACAGGCATCTGAAGGACAGAATTGTTGTCCACTCTTTCAGGAGCGGCACCATATTAGGTGGGTAATTGTTGTTTACACGCTAGGGACAGATAGTACAGAGAATGAAAAAACATCCATGCCTTGCCCAGGATTCTAACCCAGAACATTTCTGATGTAAGACCAGCGTTCAGTTAACCGAAAAGTACCTATTTATCATAGCTTTCTAAGCAAAAAAGTTGCGAATTTTGAATAAAATTTTTTTCTCTCTCGCTTACCTCCAAATTCTGCGGAAAATGTAGAGAAATATATTTATTTTCCTTTCCCTCATCTTTGTTACTCTGTAACTAAGAAGAACGGCACTGAAATTAGAAAAGAATATTAAAGTGGCAGAAATGGATGGCCATTTTAAGACAGAAGTAAGCAAAAACAAATCAGAAGAGAAGATACTAAAAAATACTGTTCTTTTCCGATTACAAAGTCCCTGACGGCTTATTTTTGTTCACCCTAAGAGGCGATGGTGCCGAACACCAGATTTTGGCTTATCAAAACAAATAAGTAAACAAATTTATAAATACAAATTTGCTCTCATCCATTGGTTATTTTACCCTTTATTCCCTTTTAATACATTTTAACTGAATAATGTTTCCAATATTTTATACATTTCCATTTAAAAAAAAAAAAAGAGAGAGAGAGAGAGAGAGAGATGGTAATCATATTCTGGTAGAAATCACCACTTTAGTAGGCTTAACTTGGCTTTGTTCTCTGATATGTGCATTCTCTTTTGTCCTATTATGTCTTTTCCACTCATTTTTTAATGTTAGCATATGAATTGTTAATTTTCATTTCAGTAACCTCTTAGGTTACTTGCTTGTTCGTTAATACAAATAGAAAAGACAATAAATGCCTGAAACGAAGTTACGCAGTAAGCAAATCCTAGAGTAAGTACTTAAATTTGCGAATCGCATAATTCATTAAGCTCCAGACAAGGTTTTTATTACACATTGGCAAAATGGGTGTTGTTTTGGGTTTGATGGCGTTCGCACCTTATTTCGACGTCATCACACTTTTCAACTGTGTTCAAGAGTAGAGCCCCTGAATTGATAGTATAGGAGCCTTATTCGAGAGTAATAGTAAACAGTGCTCTTGCTTCGTCATTGCATGCGTTGCTGTGGCGACCGCTGCTGTTTGATATTTTTTTTAGAATTCTTTTTTTCACTTTTAATATTATTATGCATTAAGTTGATGAGTTTTATTTTTGAGATATGGGACCAGAGATATCCCATAAATACTTCTTGAGTTGTGAATAAAAGAGAATTTCATCATTTGTGCGATATTTTTGTTTTTATTCTTTTAATTAAGAATCAGAAATTCTACCCTATAGTTCAAACTGGATCGTTTTCAATACTAATTCAGGTGAAAATCACAAATAAAGTGGAAAAAGATAGAGATATTACATGTTGCCAGACATAAATCTTATACGGATATCGCACGACAGAAAATTATGAGCAACCGTAAGCGTAACCTCCACTCTATCCTCAACTCAAATGGCAATTTCGAGGTTTGAAGTTGCCGATAGGGTTGCTTAATATAGGTTGCTCGAACAGTTTTTCGTAACGGGTTACCATACTTTATTATTTATCTTGACTTTTGGTTAATATTATTTTGTTTTTCCGTTTGACGCTATTATCTCATACTTTCACAACGCTGTTCGTAATGGGAGAAAAACGAAATCACAGAGTTTGTAGAATATTAATTGATATTTGTTAATTTTATGAATATTGTAATCTTTATTTAGCAACTATTAATAGTTCTAAACAATTCACTTACAAATATAACTTGCATAGTATAAATAGTAGTACATTCACTTATATAGTATAAAAATGATTATCACTGATATGAAAATGATTTTGAGATATAAGGGCATTTTATTATTCCCTTTTTAAAAGTATAAGGGGGTAAATTTAAATGACTACAATCTGGTATTTTTCCTATTTTTTTTCGGTAAATAGAGTGAGCAATATTTCTGAAATTATTTAAGTTTCATGTATAAAAATTACATTTTTTTTACGTATACATGTCTACTTGTCTAACATAGCTATCTAGGCAAGTAAGGTATCGTTAACTATGATTATCATTACGCTGAATCTAATGAAAATAAAACAAAAAGTTGTCTGTTTTAATAGTTTAGCAGTTATAAAATTTATTAAAGGTTTCATCTGTACAAGCAAATAATTTTTGCCTATACCAATTTAAGCAACTGATATTGCTATCTAGACTATTGATTAACATTTGTAGTAAAATTTTAAGACATCCTGAAAAGTCCTGTTTCAAAATTTTAAGCAGTTTTATCGCGAAGATAAAATGCGTTCGCCTTTCCGAGTAAAGTTTTGAGAAAAAAGTAGGTGTTACTTCACATTGTGATCTCATTCCTGATATAAAATGTGTAAGTTTTACAAGTTGCCTTGGAAGGAAAGTAAAATTAAGCTGGATAAAAGAAACGCCTACTTTTGTAAAGATTTCTAAATATTTCCGCTTTTGTACTGACTGTAATAAAATCAAGCATATTAAATGTATAAATATTACAAACGAATGAATTGAATTTAAACACAAATAATGATTAATTTAGGTATATTTTAATTCAAATAAGTAATACATTTAGTGTTTCTAAAAGTAACCTTTATTCGAATTGGCATGAATAATACAACATTTTTTTTAATATTTATCAAATTTAATTAAGATCAATTCTGGGTTGAAAGATTCTGTCATAAACGATCGCTTGTACTTTTTTGTAGAGGTATACCATATGGTACACAGAAAAGAATTAAAATTATGAAATTAATAAGAGTATTCGATGAGCACAGCAGAGTTTTCCTGTGGAATTCCTTTCAACTACAGCAATACATTGCTCATAGACCCAGTAGCTCAAGGGCAAATGTACAGATGGAGGCATGCGGTGCCCACTGGTCAGGGACTAACATATCATAACCGTCATTGAACAGCCGGATGACAAGGGTTACTCTAACCCATGATCCGTCTACCGCTGAGGAAAGTTTTACGTCAGCACTGCTGTTGGTGCAAGCTGGATGTGGATTCGAACCCGGTTCATCTCATTGGGAGGCGAACGCTCTATCCCCTGAGCCATCACACCTCAGGAACTAATGTATTTTATTTTATAACCGTCGTTGAACAGCCGACCCAATTTTGGGTTTCCTTCCTTCCTCAATGGCACGACAGCCCCGGGTGGGCCCTGGCCTTCTCAATCAACTTCCTCCAGGCCTGCCTCCGCCTGGCAGTTGTCTTCCAGTTTACGGCTACTAATGTTCAACTCTGTAGCCTCGTAATTTTGAACCAATCCATAAGACATGGAAGCTTCTGGACCCCCAGAGGTTTGATTTGTTATGAGAACATGGAGGACTTTTGTGACTCGACAGATTTAACGTGCATCAGTCACCCTTTACCGCACGGGGAGTCTTCTGTCGGCGGGGATCGAACCCACGAACTCTTGGACATGGGCCAATATTTACTTAAATAAATGTTAATTTTCTAAAATCATTACAATTGTATAATTAAATGTCAACCTTATTCATTATAAACTTCTTTAAATTATCCAGTATAATATTATTACATTGCGCACATCCAATTTCGGGCCGATCCTTGGTAACTAACAAATCAAACGCGCTTCAGTACTACAGTAAGAACGCGCTATATAACAAAATCCCTGCATTTACGGTTTTAATTCAATTTGCGCTTCTGTTTTCATATTTTATAATATGGCAATATTATTTCAAAAATATTTTAAATCATTATTGAAAGTTAACTGTCCTAGTTCGTTCATTTGAATTCGTTACTCGCTTTATAAATTTCGTAATGTGTCTTGTTCTGTTTTTTCTTTACATTTTATTTTCTATTTCTTTACGTGATATTTATTACATAATGTGTTCTATTTTGTATTGTGATGTGATGTTTGTTTTGTGATGCTTTGGCTAGATTGATACAATATTAGAAAGCACTCCTTTTTGCAGATATAATCGTGTGAGCTGATGAAGCGATTATGTCTTTTTTTTCTTCGGATTTCCATATATATATTTTTTTAATGTTATTTTACTCGATTTTATTTTTAAAATTTTTCCTATTATCTTTTCATTATTCTGTAATTCCTTCCATGTTCTTTCTGTATTTTGAACTTCTATCAAAACATTTATTTTTATTCGCAAATGACTATCTACCCTACTAGTCAATTGCAATTAATCAAATGCTCTTCTTTTGTAGTTTTAACAAGGAAGAAAGATAGCATTACGCATGATTTATGTAACTATTGCTGCCTTTTTGAATGTTTTTTTAAAAGAAAACTAAGAAGAAGCAAAAATATATTTTTTAAAGAAACATATTTTGCGTGACACTTAATACACGAAAACATCTTAACTAATCCCTGAAATCAAAGCAATTTAAATATCGGAGTAGACCATTCTTAAGAATGTTTTAAAAATTATCTATTTTAATCAAGATTAAATTGAAATTATAAGTAGCAAATTTCGCGTTACACGCAAAAGAAAAAACCAGGAGGATTTTTTTCAGATAGCTTTCACCGGCATTATGATTAAAGCTGAATGCTCATTATCTCAAAAAAATTATTTTTTAATAATCAATCATTTTTTTACCATCCTTGATAGATGGCCTGTCATCTTTGTGAATGTCATGAAACGCTGTTCTTACCTTTAACACAACCCATAAATTATCTCAAAAAAGTTATTTTTTAATAATCAATTATTTTTTTATCATCCTTGATAGATGGCCTGTCATCTTTGTGAATGTCGTAAAACGCTGTTCTTACTTTTAACATAACCCTTAAATTATCTCAAAAAAGTTATTTTTAATAATCAATTATTTTTTAACATCCTTGATAGATGGCCTGTCATCTTTGTGAATGTCACGAAACGCTGTTCTTACTTTTAACACAACCCATAAATTATCTTTAAAAAGTTATTTTTTAATAATCAAATATTTTTTTATAATTTTTGTGAATATAACGAAACGCTGTTCTTACTTTTAAGACAAAGTAAGTCGCCCATAAGACAAAGTAAGTCACAAGTAAGTTTAGTTATCAAAGTAAGTCGGAATACATTCATAATTATGAAAGTTATAAGAATAATTAATTTTAATTAAGATCAAAATAAAATAATCACATTTTGTTACACGCAAAGGAAAACCACGAAAACGTTTTTCAGATTGTATGGCGGATTGTTTCAGCTAATTACATAATTATCTCAAGGAAGTTATTTTTTATAAATAACCATTTTTTAATATTATTATCTATAATAGGTAGGGTGTCATCTCTCTGAATTTAACGAAAAGTTCTTCTTTTTAACTCAACCCACGAAGCAAAGTAAGTCGCAATTTAAGTATCGAAGAACAATTATATTTATGAAAGCAATAAAAATAACCTATCTGAGATTAAATTAAAATAATCAAATTTTGCATTGCACGCAAAGAAAAACCACGAAAAAGTCTTTTAGACTGCTGGACGGTAATAGGATTACACCTTAAGAAGTCATATATTTAAGATTTGATTTCTCACGAACTATTTAATCGATTTCGCTCAGATTTTGAATTTTGCCATGTAAAATTACATACTTTAAAATCATGCAAAAAATTGTATACCTTACAATTCAAATCTTTTTTGACTGTTATTTAATAACATAATGAAAAATAAGAAATACTTATTAAAATTTATGTCTTGCATAGAATTATCTTTTGATCAAATTTTAAAAGTACGTGCAAAAATTTTTCAATTCGCTTAAAAAGTTCTCAAGATATGGCGAAATACGTAAAAAGTAAAATAAACATTAATTGATCCAAACTTTTCTTTGTTCTTTGTCCAAAATTGTTCTTTGGATCGCTCTTCTGACCAAATTATGGGAACATATATCCCAGATTTCGGCTACCTCCTATATTTTGGGGATCAGAAATTCGAATCCATCTATAAAACGGTATGTTTAATCAAAGAAAGTATGCTTTTTTTTGTTGTTGTCTGATTTCGTAACTTAAAATATCGTCTGCACTTATTAGTTGGCATATTTGAGGTGACCCCATCAAGCCATTAAGATTGAGTCCTAGAACATGAAGATCCAATCATTAGATCCAAAAGTTATTCGTGGAGGTCCGTTTTATACTATGTTGCGCACTATACATGATACTTGTGAAACTCTTAAAGTAATATATATATATTTTATATATACCAGTATTTTTTAGAAACAAAAATATTCGGTTTTTAAATATCTAATAAATGATTGGAATTGGCGGCTATCTCAATTGATAGTCTATTAAAAATGTAATCCTGTATCCAAAGGATACCACGTGATACTGGGTTATGTGTAATAATAATATTAGATTAGATTAGATCGGAGTTGGGCAAACTACGGCCCTTGTCCTTGTCAGGCCAGCGGATACAATTTTAACTTGCAGATCCGTGGCGAATGTAAAAAACACCAACTTCAACTTAAAACATACATCAATCTTCTTGTCTACTTTGTTTAAAGCTATATTTGTTCTTTCTGTTTCTAGTTCATTAACCCTTTCACATCGACTGTCACAAATACGTGCCAGCATAAAACCGTATCAATCAGGGTAAAAAGATAAAAATGGTAAAGTATTTCTTTAGGAATTTATTTGTGGGCGGAGTTATAATTGTTTGATTTATTTAATTCACCATTATTTTGTTCAAAATAAAACTATTTACATGATATTACAATTAACATTGATTATATATATGATTAAACTAACAATAATTAAAGTAAAAGCAAAGTAAGTCTGTCAAATTAGGTTTGATGAGAGGTTTGAGGATAATAATTCAGAGCAAGGCAGCTATTAGTAATAATATGCATGATTTCTGTATATAGTTGGGAGGTGTCAGTTTTATCATTTTATTTTTTATAACTTTTTTAAAATTTTATGTAAAATAACTACTCTTAAAGACTTGACGAACAATTGTTGCAGACAAATAACTTATACTCTGCTTTGTGTTTTCTACAGGAAGTGAAAGCAACTTCTGTCAAAGTTTTTTTCTTTTGAAGGTAAAAAATAAAATATATCAATGGCACTTAGAACAATTCCTTTAAAAGACGATTTTGATGAAACAGAAAAAAAATATCAAATCTATTGTTATAAGATGAGAATCAAGTATCAAGTAAAAAATATCAAATATATAAAATTGTTATATTAAACCTTTTTTAGAAAAAAAGACGAAATTTAGCAAATTTTTAATAGGGAGAGAGAGATGAAAAGAAATGATACATTCTGAAGAAAAAGCGGAAAATTTAGAGTGAAATACTTTTACTTGTGGTTTAATCGTAGCATTGAAAAAAATTCAACACGAAGTTCAAAGAAAAGTTTTATCTTACCTAATGAAGAAAAAAGTTTGAACGCTAATGAAACAGTTTGCTATTATTTGGAAAGGAACTTCTTTTCCTGTCTCCTTCATTTTTACTAGAGAACCTATCATGTTACAATACAAAGAAATATATAAAATCAAAGTACATTTAAAAGTTACTACAAAGAGTCAATCATTAATATCTGACTAAAACGACATTTTGCTCCGTAACAATATTTAGGAGTATTATGAAATGAAAAGTCAATGCTCCCAGCAAAAATGGAACAAAAACATGCACCAATACATTACCTAATTAAAAATTTCGTTCGCTTCAGAAATATATAAATAGGAAATAATAGTCGACATCTTTCAATCGCTCAAAAACAGGCGCTCAATTTCAAAACTTTTCACGCGTGAATGGGAAGAAACAAAAGTAATTTGAATATAAAACGAAAAGTTACCAACAACGAATGAAAAACAAAAAAGGTGAGAAACAAAACTAGAAAAACCACAGTAGTCGAGAGAGAAAAATACATGAAAACAGGAAGAAAAAAAAAAAAGGCACAATGGCTGAGGGGGAAAAATCAGGGCAATGAATTTGCATGCCCTATGGAGAGGCGGTGAAAAACTAATGACGTTAACAATCATCATATGTTTTTATTATTAGTTTTTCACCAACTCTCCATAGCGCGTGGAAATGCATTTTACCCAAATTTGCTCCCCTCCGCCACTGTGTTTTTTCTTGTTCTGCTCCCTTCTATTTTTCTCTCTCGGCTACTGTGTTTTTTCCAGTTTTGTTTCTCACCTTGATTTTTCCACTTTTTGTTGGCAACTTTACGTTTTATACCAAATCACTTTTGTTTCTTCTCATTCATGTCTGGCAAGTCTTGAAAATAGGTGCCTGTTTTTGAGCGCTTGAAACATGTCGACTGTTATTTCCTATTGATATATTTCAGGAGAGAATGGAGTTTTTAATCAGGTATTATCTTACTGCTTTAGTTTCTTGCGATCATTTATTTAATGAACATATACACTTACTAATTTCTCATCATTCCTATGTTTCGCCACTTAAATAAAAACTTTCACAACTTTCATTCACATGGGCCAAAATTGTATTCATTGATAATGTAAACCCTTTTTAAAGCCATTTTTTTTCCCTGTAATGCTATGTTAAAATATTTTTGATATTGGGATTGATTTATTAAAAGAAAATATTTTAGCTATCAACCTAAACCTAATTTTGTTTTTAAGATCAATGTTTTTGTCGGGGTGAGCGAATATTCTAAATTTTGCTTACAATAAAGAATTGGCCATGAACTTACAACTCCTTTACTTATAAATAACCGACTTTATTAATTCGATGTTAAGATCTACTTAAAGACTGGATCAAATGAACAAAGGTATAATGCACCAATGAAACTAGCTCTCGATTGTCGTTCACCCTTTTGACTACACAATGTTTACTGTTTGCCCATATTTATAACTGTAACATTCGTTGCTTTTTTTTTTCTTCTTATTTTCTGAAATTACAGAGACGCCAACTGCTCCGGACACGCCAAAATAATTTAAAAAATGGTAAATAACTACAAAGTAAATTTTGCAAATGTTTGAATATTTTGTTCCTGCATTTCGAAGTGGTGAATTATATAAGCTTACGAATTATTTAGAAATAGTGGTGAATGAAAATCTACTAAATTGAATTTATAAAATCAAGAATCACAAGTGATAAACTACCACTTTAAAATATATACTAGGGGGCTCCGCCCCCTGCTCGCTACGCTCGCCAACCCCCAGACCCCCAGAACTGCTTCGCAGTTCCATTGCATATTGCTTCGCAATCTTATAAAAACATTTTAACAAATTTAAATTTTAAAATAAAAATGCCAGATATTGAAATCAANACATACTTTATTTTATTTTATAGTCGTCATTGAGCAGCCGTCCCAATTTTGATCTTACGACTACCAATATTCTACTCCGTAGACTTGTAACTTTGAACCCAATCCAGAAGACAAGAAAACTCCAGGATCAAGTATTGGGAGAAATTTTTGATTCATGGATGACGTTTTGATGGAATTAACCCGAATTCGCGTTACATGGAGAGGAAAGACACGTAAACCTCCCACGGCTAGTCTGGCATTACATTCGCTGTACTATCTGTCCTTACTCTGGGAGATTCGCTGTACTATCTGTACTTACTGAAAAAGTGTTCGGTTCATATTAACTGATAAATTTGTTGAAAAAAATAGTAAGCGGGCCTTTCAATCACAGTGGTTGATGAGCGGAACGAGTGGACGGTTAAGCCTTTTTTTACCCAAACAAAAAAAGTTGAAATTAGATAATATTCATTCTTTAAAAATAAATACCAATGACTAGTTTTTAATATTTATTGAGAACTTGCTTAATCAGATAACATAAAACATAACTTTACCTTTTGTTTTGGCTTCACGAAAACTTTAAGACTTAAAAACATCAAATCACTGTGGTTGTTTGAAAAAAAGGTTTCGAGAGTACAATAGAATAAAAAAAAATTAACATTCAAGAATTGTTCGATTAATAATAACTGATAAACTTGTCGTAAAGGATAGTTAGCAGGCCGTTTAATCACGGTAAAAACTAACAAATTGAAATTAGATAATATTCATTCCTTAAAAATAAATACTAATAAGTTTTTAATACTTACTGAGAACTTGCTTATTCAGATAATGATAAGTGTGTCCCAAAATTATCCACAGCATGGTGATTACTTTCATGCCATGAAATATTTTTATAGACTCGGGGTTATCATCTCTTTTTAAAAGGTTCTTGCCATTTGCATACCAGGAAAAACAAAGTAAACATCTAATCCACAGACCTGCAAAATTGTATTAATTTCTACTTTGGGCAGTTTAATACATTAAGAAATATTCCTAATGTTATTTAAATTTTAACATGGATTTCGAATATCTCACGCCAAGGAAAATGAAAAAGCCTCCGTTTATGTGCCTTACATAGCGATGGTTTAAAATTATATCTTGTAGTGAAAAATTATCTGGGCTTTAGAACAAATAACCTAAATATTTTATATGTTATTAAACTATTTTAAAAATTACCAACTTGGCGACAATTTTCAACCTAGATGAAAATTATCAAAATCACTGCCTTGTTCTCAGTTTTTGCAAATTTTTATGGGCCCAGGTAATGCAGCATTGGAGTAAGTTTTTAAATATTAAAAATTTATTCCGCAAACTCTTTTCGTTTTCACAAAACTGTGGCTTTTCGCCCTATTGACGTTTTGCGCCATTTTCAGGGTAAGCATAGACGTCACTGGCTTTAGATGGGCTAAACTTGATCAAGTAGTCATGAGTAACTGTTGCGAATTGTTGCTCAATTGAAGTACCCATATTCAGATCATTGAACATGCATAATTTTCCATTAATACGTAATGCATTTTAAAACACTTCTTCAAAATTAAAAAAAATTAGTTACTTAGAGTAAACTAATTTTTCTTTTAATTGCTCTTCTAATTGAAAATTAGAAGAGCAATGAGCAATTAATTATAACTTCAGACCGGGTTATGTGGTTATCCTCCGAAAAAACTGCATCTCTACCATTAATGCTTGGCTTTGCCAAAAAGTAACGCCCACTCCAACAAATGATCAGCAATGGCTCAGCCCGGGTACAATGGAATAGCGAATAGGTTACGCCCCCTTGAGCAATAAAACAAAGATGATATGGCCAATACCATCTTTATATAAAGTTGAACTTGAGTAATGTAATGTAGTTTTTATTAGTTTCTTTTTCTTCTTTTGGGCAAGGCCAAGCTCAAAACGTATACATAGATGTAAATCTATTTTACTACATATTATTTCGCATTAAATTCAGGAATTATGATTCTGAAGAAAAATAATAATAACGGCTTCATGGTTTAAGAAAAAGAAGGAAAAAAAAATTCATTTAACACATTAACATAACTGTCTGCAAAGCTGACAGTGCACGCCATCATGTATGATAGCAACTATAATTAATTTTAATTACCGATTAGATAAGTTAATTCCTTTTTTTATTTATTTACTTACTGTCCCATGCAAACATTCATTACAAACTATAGTTTTAAGCCCTTATCGTTGAAATGCGAACAGTAAAGTTCGAAAAGGTCAACCTTAAGATTCATCAGACGAAACGGTGGGATTCAAACCTGCTACTCTGTTACGTTGCTTTAGAAACAACTCTTTTTAGCTCACAGCATTTTCGAATAATTATTATTTTGAAATAAGCATTGGTGAATAATACAAGTAAAAGCGTTGTTATTCCACCCGTGAAGAAAATATTAACGAAAACCTTTAACTATCATTTTTTTTCGTTATTACTTCGTTCGTCGCAATCCTATTATATAAAACAGCAGATTTTTTTGAATAATTATATTTAAAAAAAAAATAATTACATAAAAATATATTAAAAAAATTATTTTCCTTTTCTCTTAATTTTTTAACTGTGATTTTAGATTACATATATCCATTACAAATACACGACTGCCAACTTCTACGCTTTTTGCAAAAAATTTTATAGAGTGGTAGACATTTAGCTATCGACAAAAGCTTTCAGAATATTTTGTAATTATGTTAACATTTTAAAAGCTTCATCACGAGAATTGAACTGAATTGAATGTGGGATTTAGTAGCACAAGATCCGAAAACGGACATGCTGCGCCAAACTTCACCACGAGAAAGCGGGACTACGATCTGTGTTTGGCAAGATACCTGCCAGCGTTAACGGGCACCAGACCTCTTAATCTGTTAATCTGCTCTAGGGCGACTGGTACTGATGGCGTAGATACGAGAAAGCGGGAGCAAAGTGGCGTTGATACGAACGTTTAAATCATTTATATACAGTGGCGTAGAAAATAAGTTTAAATGAATAAAAAAAATAATACATTTCAGTCATTAACGTAGCTACCACTAGAATACCGAAAGATCCGAGTCAAGGAAATGACCCACTAATAAACTGATTCTTGAGATTGCCCTCACTGCTGCCAGTGGAGCCAGCAAACTTTTATTAAATCTGTTTAATAATTGGTGTTCAGGAAACGATGTCTCTTACCTCCTTGAAATTAAAATAGTTTAATTTAATAGAACTTATGTTCCATCGATTCTTTTAAAAAATTGACTTTTATATCATTTTGTTGCTATTTTATTTATTTATTTTTTTTACTTCTTTTTCCATTTGCTAATTACTTTTCTATTACTATTTTCCAACTATAGGTGTATGCCCCTCACTTAAATGTAATTAGTGTTTTAGTATAGATTTAAAACACTCAATGCAGACATTTTGCAAACATTTCAATTAAATATATTTTAGAAATATGGAAGACTTACCTTGCTTTTTTAACAATAAGCCCTTAGTTGAAAGTGTCATTTTGAAGTAAACGTCAACAAGAGTAGATATTAATGCCGTTGATATAAAGCTGGCAAAAATGACACTAGAAAAGAAAAAGGAAAAGCTTAGTTTATTAAGATTTCAATACCAGTAAACAAATTGCAAATTTTAAAAGTAACGCGAGGAATTAAAATTTTAAATTATTTAAGGAAACATACTGCGAGATTTACAATTAACTGCATCAGTGATTGATAGATCGGAAAAAGCTGCAGATATATTTGTTATGCATATGGTTCCCGTTCCTGTTCCATGGGCTGTTGAATGGACCTGTTGAGTGAACATTTAAGATCCTTGACATTTAAGATCGTCAATTACAAAACAATTGGTACTAGAGTAGAGGTAGGCCTAAGATCAGATGGCTTGACTGTGTGGAAGGGGATCTTAAAATCCTGTGAATTACTAACTGGAGAACAATTGCTAAGAAAAGAGCAGAATGGAGGATGGCTCTAGGGAAGGCTTTGGCCCTCAAAGAGCTGTCATGCCAATAAAAGAAGAAGATGTTTTCCGTAACAGATTAATTTGAAAGATTTTGTTGTGGTAAATTAAGATGTGGAGGAATGCTTTCTCATTTAAAAAAATAATAATAATAACATTTATCTTATTTTATTTTCAACCAGTTTCTAATAATAAAAATAAACAGATATTAAATGTTTAAGGTTCTAACATATTGTATTACTAGGACTTTACGATCGCCACAAATTTTGAATTTGCTACTGCATATTTAACTTTTTCAATTTTTTACCCTTTTAGCTGTCAGAAAATATGATGTTAGCGTTGATTTAATAAAGTAAATTGCATTAAAAAAAAACCACGAATGGTCTCAACTTTTTATGACTCAAGAACAAATGTTATGGAAACACTTCTATAGTAGCACTATATAAAAAACATTTTATAATTTTTTTCAGGAAAAAATGTTTTGGAAGATTTTGCATGACTAAATGTTTGGTTGGTTCTAATGCCACTTGCCACACTGGCAAGCCTGCGGGGTGAAACCGGGCAAATTTAAGGCAGAGTGTGCGATTCTTGTTTTTCAGTGGCGCCATCTATGACATGACCAAGAAGTCGTCTTCGTCACACAATACGTCACACCTGTTTATAAGACTGACCCATTCATACATCCATTCATTCATCCACAGATCGTAATTTTGACCTGAATCAGAGAACGATCGATCTCCAATCCAGTACCCCCAGAGGTATTGATTTGTTATGAGAACATGGAGGACTTTGCGACTCGACAGAATTTTAACGAGCAGCATCAACCATTTACTACACGGGGAGTCTTCAGCCGGCGGGGTTCGAACCCCCGAACTCTTGGACATGAGCCCAGCGTCCTACCGTCCAGGCTATCCCGGGGCAACTTGACTAGATTGTTGACATAATTTAAAAGATCGTGCCTGAAGTTTTTAGAAATGATGTCATTTTTAACCATGCGAAATTCGGATCGACAAAATGAGGAGAGGACGATAATAGCTGATTTCTAGCATGGTATCTTGTATATATTTAATTATATACATATATGGTGATTTTTATATCCAAGACATTTCAATACATTGAATATAGAACCCAGGGTAACAACGGGATTCGAACCCGCTACCTCCACGCTTTTGCACAGCGTTTGGCGGGGGATACCGCTTGATCAGGGAGGCCTCTGTGCAAAATTATATGTTTTATTGATGATTTCATCTACCATAAGAAAATAAAAAAGTGATGGCAATATTTTTTCTTCAATCAAGGATAGCTAAAATAAGAAACTATCATTTGTAATTTATAGTGAATTTGCAAAAATTATCATATTCTTTCATTTTTTTTTCTTTTTTGAAATTATCCCTGCCTCACATTGAGGCTCAGAATAATTCAAACATTCTTCATGAAATTTCAGCATAAGTGGCAACGAAGTTTATACTCACATTATAATAATTTCATTTCTGCTAAATGTTAAAGAGTCCTGTTTCATTTCACAATTGGGAACCTTTATTTCAAGCTTTATGCCTGCAGATTCAAGCACTGAAAAGAAAAACAAAATTCAATCCAATAATTTTAAGAAACATTTTACTAAGATTATAAAAGTGGTACAACAATCTTTATCTGTGAGACTAAGTTGTACAGGGCGAAAAGAAAAAGTGAATACCCTAAATTAAAACTTTATTTATTTACCCTAAATTAGTCTTAATTTTTCGAGGGCATAATCTTAAATATTCTAATTAATTAGTATTATTGCACAGTTGTATTAGTATTATTGCACAATCGATATTGAAAATAAACGAAAAGTGTCTTATTGCGAATGCTTAGAATTCATAATTTTACCGAATTATTAAGTTAAGCTGATTATTAAAAATGAAAACAGCAAATGATGAGTGTCATACCTCTTTTCACCATTTTCTTCGCATCTGTCTGTGAACAGGGAGAAGGGAGACACACTGATGAACGGAAATTCAATTGATAAAAATATGCAGCAAGTCTAATAAACTCATGAGCAGCCTGATATTCATAATGAAAGAAAAAACTACACCACATTAGTAATTAAAATACAATATAAAATATTATTTTCATCTTAGATTAACAATTATTTTCTTATAATAATAAGGCTTCGCTTTGTATTAGGTAATCCCCTCACTGCTGGTGGGTTATCATCAAGTCAGAAAGCTTATATACCAAATTAGAAGCCTCGATTTCATCGACTAGCAAATTGTTAGAACCTAGAGAAAAACAGAGCAGCAAAAATTGCTAGAAACTTCTGATTATCTCACCAGAAAGGTTCTGGGTTCGAATCCCGCACAAGGCATGGATGTTCTTTCATTCTCGGTACTATCTGTCCTCACTGTGGGAGCAACGTTGGCCAACCTAATATGGTGTCCCTGAAAAAGTGGACAACAAGTTTGCCTTTCAGATGCCTGTATGAAGAAGGGTCATTCCCCAGGCGGGCATTGAAAAAAAAAAAAAAACTTCTGATTACTTGAATTTTCTATCGTTTCTTTCACGTAATTTCTCAAATTCCGATATTTTTAATACGACACGAGAATTTCGAATTAGAGTTATCACTTCTTGACGCCCTCGATTAACGACGAATACATCGTAAATCCACATCATTTTCCATTCATTTTTTCGATGTATATTAATCGTTTTTTCGGCGATCTCCACATAAGTTTTCACACTTCGTTATTTTTGATACGGTGATATTACGACTCGAGTATAGATTTGAGTAATAACTTTTAATGCGCATGATTTGCGGCTGTTCCGTCATTATTCCAAGTCGTTTTCTCGGAAGTTATTTTTTCGTTTTTACGTCATTTTTATATTTTAAATACAGTCTTATTTTGACACCTGAGTTTCGGATTTGAGTAATCACTTTTTGGCTTACTTTATTCGCGACTATTACATCGTTAATCCACATTATTTCCGACCGTTTTCTCTTCAGTTATTCTTCTTATTTACAGTCCTTTTCTCCTGGTTTTTCAAACAACGACATTTTTAATATGATGGATGTCATTACGACACATAAATTTCAAATTTGACTAATCACTTTAGTCTCACTCAATTCGCGACTATGCTGTCGTAAATGTACGACGTCATTTTCTAATCGTTTTCTCCGCAGTTGTTGCAGTTAGTTGTCTTACTTTCGGCCCACAAATTCTACATCATTTTTGAAATCTTTAAATTATTAATACGATAGTTTTTAATACGATATTTAAAATACGATATTATTTCTACCGACGTATTCAGAATCACGCATTTGAGTATTTAAACTTTCATGCAATTAAAATATTTTAATAAATTAATGATTAAAAATATTTATATTTACCATTTAGAGATCGCGAATATTTCCGTATCGTGATCTGTCGCGCCAACTACAATCGCCAAGGTGCCCAATAGATTTCAAACTTAAAATTTTTTTTGAAAAAAAAACAAACTTGTAGATGTTTGCCCGGGGGTGGCTAAGAGTTATACCTTTCAAGTTGGTCCCTTTCTGTGTTTTTTTTTAAGTTTCTCTCAGGACACTGCCCAGAAGTTTCCGAGACTTGGCGATCATTCTGCCACAGATCACAATACGGAAATCTTCCCGCGCTTTAAATAATGCGTGTGTGAGTCTCGATTTTGCTAGTATTATTTTTTAGTACTATTAAGGATGCAACAGCCGACTAAAAATGCAAAAGTTGTAGAAACTCGATTTATTTTTACCAGCGGGTGACCGAGCTCCGCTCGGAGAAAACAGGTATCGAAGCTAACTCGAAGATTTAAATTTTCAATTGTGATTTATCAAAACAATACATGCCATAAGAAAATTTGTGAAACCATTGGTGAAAAGATAACCGGTTAAAGTGCACCATTGTAAACTATCTAAACAAAGTTTGGAAAGGGAACTATTCTATACAAAGGTAAAGTTTGAAAAGTCATAGGAAATAAAATGTAATTGATAACAAAAAATTATACAATTAAAGACACTGTTCACAACGAATTCGTAAATTTGCTTCCGTTCATCCGCTTCTTGAAAATTCTTGTCCAGGAAAAGGCGTCGATGAGAGAGGTATTGTCGAGCATAAAAGACGATGTAAACTCCGCAGGAAGACGCGTCATCTTGGTGGTTGTAAGCGTTGCGAGGTTTCACGATGCATCCTTTCAGCTTTTCATTCGTAACAACGGTATTCAAAACGTGTCGCAGTATTTTTCTCAAAACAGCATCGATGGGCAGCGGGTTGTCGACTGGATCGCAGACTAATAGTTGACGTTCTCCATAGCTTGCTTCGTAAATTCCTAGCATCCAGTGCTCGCCTCTATCCATTTGAGCTCTCTTGTGAATGGGAATGAGTAGCACGTCGAATCCTTGTTGAACGCCGTATAGATAGTTGGAAGCCTTGTTCTGGTCGCTGATATCGTTGAGAAGAGCCATTCCTTCATAAGCGCCATCCGCTGTTGTAACGTAGAAGCGTGCGACAAATTCAGGGTGAAGTACGGCAACTTTGACGGTCGGGTAAGCTTGTTCGGCGTAATGGAGAAGCATTCTGACAATGACGGTATCTTCTAGTTGTCCATTTGCGGGTAGAATTGAGTTGATCGCTTGTTGTTCCAAAATTCCGGCTCCTTGAAGAATTTCATGTAGAGGTGCGTTCTGCATGTTGAAAATGTAGCTTGAAATCTGATGAATGTTGAAATGTCGGACTTTGTTGACGGTGATTTTAACACAAAAGTTAAACTTTTCTCCACTTTGATAAATGTAAACTAATGCGAACCTTACAATTAAATTATTAATTCCTTCGTATATTATTGGTTTAAGTTGTCACCGTCGCTTTTCCTTATTGTAAAGTTCGCATTAGCATACATTTATAAGAGTGGAGAAAAGTATCTATAGCCATTATGGCGAACTAATAAAGTTTGAAAATATCCTATCTGTAACTCCGAACTGCTCGACCGTAGCGCTTCAAAACCGGCGCCAATCGATTCCTCGTGGCCAAAAACCCCAGACCCCCAAGTTTACTGGAGTTTATTAATTCTGGGGCGATTTTCGACTTGGCAACCATTCCTCGTATTATAGTATAAGATTTATTTATTATCTGTTTAATTAATCAATCGTATCTACCACTATAACTTACTTTTCAAACTATCACTATTTAAATTAAATCATACTTAACTAACATACCCAATTGTAAACTAAAAAGAACATGTTATAATAATATTGCTAATTTATTATCTGATATAAATTTGTCAATTTTACCAGTCAAAACTTTTTGCATTTTTAGTCGTCCGTGGCAAGCTAAATTTGCAACTGATTTTAAAAATGAAATATCATGCTCGGTGCCGAGTACATATGTAGAAAAAAGCATAAACTGATATGAAGATAATTTTCTTCGAACTTGTTTTTGGGAAGCTAATGCTTTATGTGAAATGCTTATCTAAGTATCGGCCCCGAAGGGTCTCTAACTCATTCATCTGAGTTTGTATGAAATTGAATTCGGAGCAAAACTCCGAGATATGAAGGGAGAGGTAAATGTAGCGTCGAAGTGGTGGTTGGAGAAGACTTGAGTGGGATGGAGAAACACAAGAGATCAGGATCAGGGGTCTTTCCCTGAAGGATGGTTTGAAGAAGAGCAACTACTTCTTCATTCTGCAAAAGTTCCTGAAGTTCTTTCACTATGGTTACTAGTCGATGAGCTGAAGATTTTGTTGTAGGAACACTAGGACGGCTTCAAGGCTTTCTGCTGGGGTGGGCCTCGCACCCAGAGAAATTAGCAGTATGAGCTTTGCCGCAGTTGCAGCACTTAGGAGGAGACTCTTTGTCCTTCTGACACTCGAAGGAGCGGTGACTTTCCGCTCCTTCCAGTGTCATCTTCCTTCTTTCTTTATGCACCTAGGAGGTGCCTAAAGAAAGAAGGAAGATTTAGGGAGGAGGGAAGATTAAAATATTTATGACTACCAAAATTTTTTAACTATTATAACGGATATATAGAACTTTTTTTTTAATCCGAGAAATTTCCATACAACTGATGTACTACTGAATCAACTCATGCCTCACCTCATCATGGACTTATTATCTGATCCTAACTTAGAACTTTGAACTGTATATGACCTCTAGACTAAATGCCTAAACAGTATAGATGAATCGGTTAGAAGCGCTTTGCGCTTAACACCGAGATTCCACTCATATCAATCAATCAATCAATCCGAGAAATTGAAATAAGGATGGATATATCATAACTCAGAAAAATAAAGGCTTATTTTAATTCTCTTGAATACCAGCTATAAATAAAATGATTTTAATATCAAATCTTTCTATTTTCCGTTTCACTTCTAGCACTCCATGATATTTGAAAAAAGAAAATATTTTTTTTAATTTTTTTTAAATTTCGTTACTAATTCATTTATGTAAATTGCTAAATAAAATAAACAATAGAGCATAAAAGGACACATTATTTCACATTTGTTAATACATTTCCTTATGTAATTTGGTTAGTTCTACAAGTCTAGTTCAGATAGAAAAAAATTGCTGAGGAGGTACAATGCGACAAAAAAAAAAAAAAAAACGAACTACCCTGAATAACTTTTTATCTAATAATCGGATCTTCACGTTCTAAGACTCCATCTTAATGCTTCGAGGGAGTGATCTAAAATATGCTTTTTAATTAGAACAAACAACATTCTAAGTTACGAAATCAGAAACGAAAATGTACTTTCTCTAAATTAGCATACATTTCTTCGACCGATTCGAATTTTGATCCCTAAAGTACTAACTATTTGAGAAATATGATCCTCATAGTTTGATCAGGAGAGTGATCCAAAGTTTGGACACCCTAATGCTAATTTTATTTTTTACGTATTTCACCACATCTCGGGAACTTCTTAAGTGAATTGCAATATTTTCTTTCCACACAATTATAAAATCTGTTTATCATAAAATAATTCCGCGCAGAAAAATAAATTTTAGTAAATATTTACTATTTTTCATTATTTTATTTAATAGCGGACGTTAAACTTTTGAATTGTAAAGTATATAAATTTTTACATTATTTTTGAAGCATCTAATCTTACATGGCAAAATACCAAATTTGAGCGAAACCGGTTGAATAGTTCCTGGGAAATTGAATTTCAAATGTACGATTTTTTTAAAATTCGATTAAGGAGTTTTAAAATTCGAGATTCGCTCTTCGTCCAAATTTGTCCAAAATAACAAAAATAAAATGAATATTGTAATTCACTAGCTGGATAGGCTGCTTATCGAAGATGTTAAAAAATTATTTGTTAGATTTTGGTAACATAATTTTTATTATTACATCGCATAGCTTGTAACTTTGAAAGTGATTCTCATAATGCAGTAAATTTATAAAGATTCTAAAGACTTACACAAAAAGCAACGATTGACAAACACGCTATATGATTACGTATATACATATTATTTTACATATTATTATATTATATATATATTTTATTATATATACATAATACATGATAATTTATATTATTTTAAAAAATATTATGTACCTATTTAAGTTTGACTAGCCATATTGTTTGTTAACCATGTAATTGGAAGTACATAAATTAAACTTTTGTGTTCAATTTTTGATTATGAGTGCATTCACTATGGCTTATCTATATCGCAAATTGAAAACTTGACTATTATTAAATTACATTATTTACAATAAATATTTTAACGTTTATGAAAACGAAAGATAATTTAATAAATCTCATAGGGTTTCCTGAACACGCATACAAATTTTCCTTTACTTATTCATTTCTTTAAACGAACGTTATAATGTTTATGTAATTTGTTCAAAAATTTAATTTATTACTACTGTTTCCGTAAGTAAAAACAAAATTTCTAAAGATTTGATAGTTTTCAAATTAATAAAATTAAAACTCCCTTTTATACACAAAAATTTTTACTTATGGTTTGGTTTCCTCTTAAAATGGGTACTTTATTTGTTCTGTACTTTTCCAAAATCAAAATTTTTTCTCGTTATATTTGGTTATTGTACTTCTACTCGTCTTTTAAAATAATAGTTCCCATCTGTAACCATAGCAAGCCTCACCGTATTCACATTACTGTGAAAACGAAACAGTTGAATTAAAAGTTTTAATAATATTTAAAGTTTTAAAAATACTTATATAATGGCGTGCTTTATCATTACTGATTTCACATGGAGGGCAAAAGTTTATTATGGAAAGTAACTCCCACATTCTACAAAACATTTGTCAGTGGACACGCAGGACTCGTACTAAAAAAAAACACGCAGGACTCGTATATCTTCTCTTGTTTCTCGATATTAATCCGATGTCTTTCGTCTATTTATCTCATATACGATCTCCAAGTCTTAATTTATTAAAATAGGGAGTGTATGCTGTATACCTGTGCTTGCGGGTATACCTGATTGAACGGTAGATTCGAAGAATATGAAATACAACGTGAATCTCAATGTGTGCAACAGCAAACTTTTTACGAAGCTCGATTTTTGATTTTTAATCTGATTCTTAAATTCGTAGACATTTAAGAAATGGAATTTTCTGATTGGCTTAGCGGAAGCCATTGTTACAGAATAAGACATAGACGATTGAGTTTTGTCAAATATTTTAAAGATAACACCAGTGGTGTTTGTTAGCTTATAGCTCTCATCAAAAAAGTTGTTTATTACGTGTTCTGCAATACTTAATTATTTTCTTTTAAATTAAATATAACAGGTTAACTGAATCCTTGAACACCTTAACTGAATCCTGTGAATCCTTGTCACACCATATACATTTAAACTTTTTGAAATCACTTGTGTTATTTCTTGAATCACCAGAATATATACAAGCGGCAGTTGGNAAACCACGCTTTTATAGATATGATTTTGAAAAGTTTTTTTATAATACTAAGTAATTTAAACTTGACGGCAATTAAAAAAATAGTTTTGAAATGAAAAGTAAAATTAAATGAAAAATGTAAGTAATTTGTTTCGGAATAAGTGCAAAAAACGCCAATTGTTGCGAAGTCGAACTTTGAATTTTATACTAATATTGAACTACGACTCACAAGAAGAAGATACAGGTTGTTTTAGACAAGAGCACATTTATTTACATGACGAGGACATTTTACATAGGAAGAAACATAGAAAGAATAACTATTTTAGACATCGTTTTTCTTGTTAACTTATCGATTGTTTGTTCTATAATATTTTATATTTTGTTGCCATTCCATTACAACTAAACTATTTCCCGCTTTCCAATATTACCTATGCGAACCCGCAACATCCTCCCCACCAACAAATAAATTTTAAACTTTTAATTAATTTTTTTTTGTTTTGTTTTAAGACAACAATTTCTGATTATAAAAATATTTTTAACTCTTAATGTCCTAATGTAAAAATGTTTTATAGTTCACAAGTCCAGTTTATTTGGTATTTTTATCTTTCTTCCATAACGAGTAATATTCTCCCGTATTCCTTCGGAAATAGGGACTGCTGATTTCGGTTTGTAAAAATCTGTTTCTTCAGGCGAAATTTCCAAGGGAAACAGCTTTGGTAAGGGTCTTATTTTCTCTCCATGGATTGTTTTCAATTTCGCAGCTCTTGATATGCCATCTTTGCCGGGATATAACTCTAAGACAACTGCTAAAGGCCAATTTATTCTTTTGACATTATCATCGCCAATAAGCACCACGTCTCCTTCTTTTAAATTGTTATTTGATTCTTTACCACGCTGTACAAGTTGAGCCTTCTTTCTCTTTCTCTTCTTCTTCACCTTCATTTTTGTTGCTTTAGCTTCGGCTGGATCTCGTATTCCAATAGTCTCCAAGCTCCAAAGGTCTTCAATGCTGGGTTGGCAGAATAAGCTTAAAGTAGTGTTTGTTTTTTCTTCTCCATTTTGTTGACCCATTATTGTCCACCCAAGCCGAGTTTCAATAGCCATAATATTTTCATCCAATTTTTCAATTTTACCCGTGAGAATTTGAGGCAATACATCCGCACCTAATAACACTTTAATTTCTAAAGGATTGTCCCCAACGTCTGATAAGTTAATTGATTTTTGCTGTAGAATGGGATAAATGTTTTGATTCTTTAATCTCGGTACGAAATTGCATATCTTTGTCTGGGCTAACATTGGACATGTAATTTTGAATTGACCATCTAGGGATTTTATATTGACATCATAGACACTGTGTTTTTCCTGACCAGTTTCTATTCCGCCAAACAATGCATGGTTTAAAATTTCTTCTCCAACTATTGGCAAATTTAGCTTTTTTACCCCCTCTGTTTTTATATAGGACCTTTGGGAACCGGAATCAATCAAAACTCTTGCGAGTCTATCTGTTTTATCTATGCCCTCAACTTTTACTATCAGTGTTTGCATCAACGTTTCACCCTTTTGTTGATTAACAAGAGTTTTAGAACTACTGCTATTTTCATCATTTTTTCCTTTAGTACTTGACTTTGTTTGACCTTGGTTTTCACCATTTTTTATGTTCCAACACATTACTGTCAAATGTCTTCTATTACAAATTAAACATTTAACAGAACTTTTGCATTGTTGTGCTGGATGGCCGATTTTCAAACAACGGAAACATGCTCTTTTTTCTTTTAAAACTGTCTTTTTATCGTTATAATTTAAATTGTGCAACTTGAAACATTCCACTGAGCTATGTGAATCCTTGTCACACCATATACATTTAAGCTTTTTGAAATCACTCGTGTTATTCCTTGAATCACCAGAATATATACAAGCGGCAGTTGGTGGAACTACATCAAAACTTCCTTGGCTACCGAATCCACTACGAGCTATTTGCAGGCGTTCCTCACTTTCAACTTCAATTCTGAGAAATTTCAATAATTTTGTAAGATTTTCTGTGCTAGCATTTGTTTCTCCGGATGATCGAGATCTCTCCCACGCCTTCAAAAGATCCTCTGGAAGAGCTGATTCTACTAATGGGTAAAGCATGGCGGCATAAATATCACTTTTAACGCCAAGCGATTCCAGAGCTCGTAACTGTGTTTCCAATTTATCATACAATGTCGCCAATGGCATGTGACCTTTTTTTGTAGCCTGTGCCAACACTAATCTTAACAATTCTCTAATATAGATTTCGACCATCAGATCATCTCTTGCGAATCTCGATTTTAGTTGAGTAATTGCTTTTTGATAATTTTGGCCTGACGGTGGAAAACTATCTACCAGTTCTTTTGCTGGTGACCCGGGAACCATTGCTTGAACCAAATATTGAAATTTATCATCATCATCGATGGTGTTGTCCTCATGTATTTTACGGAACTGTCCCCAAAATCCGAGCCAATTTTTTATTTCTCCATTAAATTTCTGTAGTTCTAACATTGGAAGCTTGTATTTTCTCTTCATTTCCGCACTATTTTGTGAACTTGGTTCATTGTTCGCCAAACGAAGATTAACAGTTTCTTTTAAGTACACATATCTGTCAATATATTCTTCATTAGCTTCAAAATCTTTTTCATAATCATCATTATTTTCTAGTTTTTATAAATTTTCAGAAATCTGATTTTGCACATCGTTTAATCTTTCGAATTTATTCGTCAATTGTGATAATAAAATCTTTACGCGATCCACTTTAACTTCCGTATTCGATAACTCTGCTTCTAAATTATTGGCAGTTAAAGTAAATCCTTGGCGCAATGGCTTTCTTTTATTTTTTAATTCTTCCATTTATGAAGTGAAATATTAATTAAATTCTGATAGTTTCACTTACTTTCGTTTCTTTTGTCCTGTCACGGACGCCACTTAATGTTGCGAAGTCGAACTTTGAATTTTATACTAATATTGAACTACGACTCACAAGAAGAAGATACAGGTTGTTTTAGACAAGAGCACATTTATTTACATGACGAGGACATTTTACATAGGAAGAAACATAGAAAGAATAACTATTTTAGACATCGTTTTTCTTGTTAACTTATCGATTGTTTGTTCTATAATATTTTATATTTTGTTGCCATTCCATTACAACTAAACTATTTCCCGCTTTCCAATATTACCTATGCGAACCCGCAACACCAATATTAATGCTAATAAAAATTAATTTTGGTAAATTACTTATTGAAGTAAAGCAAAAAACATCCGTGGGATTTTAAACATACATCGGATTAAAGTGATAGATGCTGAATCCAAGTGGTGAAAATTGAGTGAAGTTAGTTGTGAAATTAGTGGTTAGTTGTTAATGAAAATTAGAAAAGACTACACAAACCTTAAGGTAAAACAAAAAACTTACACCGGATTAATATTGATTAGATTACAATCAAAAAGAATTTTTTCCCCACTATTGTGATGAAGTGTCGGCATAAAATCATTTAAATTATTCAGATAAATTGGGATCTCAGAGTATTCCATTACTAAGAGGGGAATGCCAACTCCAAGCAGGAAATTGTGAGAACTTCATCACACCTGCTCATTAATAATGCGTGCACATCCGAAGGGTCAAATGCTGGATATTGGGGTTATCTCGGCGTTTGGCGCGAAGCGCCTCTAACCGATTCATCGATTCTGTTATGTCGTATTCTAGGAGGTCCTAAATATCTTTGAAGTTGTAGTATGTTGTAACGACAAATCACGTCCTTAAAGAAGTAAATCTTTAGTTTTGAAGTGAAAATCATCTTTGGAATGGGGAGATCCCCTTGAGTAAAGTTGTATGATAAAGTTAATAGTATTTTGATATTATGCAGTCTGAGCATAAAAAGGCGGTAATTCGAATTATCACGGATTATATCATCAGGAGGGTCAAACGAGAATGCTTTTGTTTTAATTATCAATAATTTGAAATCTAAGTGATAGTTATGGTGGAATAATAAAGAGAAATTAAATAATTAAGAATGATTTCAGTTTCTACCACTTTTTGCATATTTAGCCACTTGTGTCACCCCCTTGGATATAGATACAAGCAATGGTTGCATTATAGTCCCTGTTATACCAACCCCTTTAATCGATGCATCTCAAGAACAATTCTTTCTTATGTTCCACTTCCGGTCCGGTTGCATGACCGTTATGCTTTTAAATGAAGGGCAAGCAACAGTCATCAGATTGTTTTCTGTTCTATTTGATCACTGAAACCAATCTACTTAACATCACAACCATGATTGGAAGGGTAAAATTATAAAACGGAGAGAGAGAACATTATTATTTTAATTTAAAAGAAATCTCGTTCTTTACGATCAATCCAACTTGTGGAAATCACAAAACTTTTATCCGGAAGACCGAAAAGTGGGTAGAAAGAAATCTGTGACGTATCAGTTTTAATTAAACTACAAAATTTTAGAAATATTTATGTAGTGGTTTGCTTTATCATCACTAATTTCATATGAAGGTAATTTCATATGAAAGATGAAAGCTAATTATGGAGAGTAACGCCTACTTTCTACAAAAAAAACTTCCAAGTGGACGCTCAGGACTTGGATTTTGACTTGCTTCTCGGTAGTAATCGGATGGCTGTCTCCTATTTATCTGATATAAGAACCAAGTCTTAACCTTTCGGAAGGCCGAGGTAAGTATATTTATCACCACTTTTTTATGTCCATAGTAAACTTTTTTTACCCCTTTTCATTTAGGTTCATATCTGTTAATAACTTCAGCTTTATTGAAGTGGGTGTGAATAAATTTGGCAACCATTTTTGTTAGTTTAAGAAAACGTATAAAAGTTATGAAATACATAATGCCTTTTGAAGTTTGCATCATTCATAAAATTTATTTTATAAATAAGTTCCTAATGGGTCGTGGTAAACATAATCACCACCACAAAAAAAAAAAAATCNCACCAAAAAAAAAAAAACAAAAAAAAAAGTATTAAAATTTAGATTAATTTTTTATAAGCTAAATTAGTTTTTTTTTCCTTACATCAAATACGATTCTTATATCAATTTCAATTGCAAGAATATTTTAATACACTTTTACTAGCATTAAAGGGTTACCATTAAAGGGTAAATCTATACATATAGTTAAATAAAAAGTGTACGTGTGTGTGTCTGTATACCTGATTGCGGGTAAACGGTAGATTATAAGAATATGAAATACAACGTGAATCAGAATGACTACTGCAAACTTTTTACGAAGCCCGATTTTCGATTTTAATCAGATTTTTAAATTCCGAGAGATTTAAGAAATCGAATTTTCTGATTGGTTTAGCGGAAGCCATTGCTACAAAATAAGCCATAGACGATTGAGTTTTGTCAAATATTTTAACGATAACACCAGTGGTGTTTATTAACGTATAGCTCTATTGAAAAAATTGTTTTTTTGCAAGTTAATTTTGGTAATAATTATAATTTGAAGTAAAAAATAAGCCATGTAATAAAAAGAGAAACTAATCGAAAAAAGGTATATATTCGTACATTAAAAATTGGGTAAATTGTTATTGATGTCAATGATGATGTCAATGATTGGGCCAATTGAAATAAAAAAAATAAGCTGTGAACTAAAAGGCAAATTAATAAAAAAAATTACTGATTCATTACGAAATACTGTTAGTCATGCTATAGTTAGCACCAATGATGCTTAGTTTTGATAATAAGCACTACTGGCATCATGGTAATTGGTGCAGTTTTAATCGATACCAAATATACTCTTATACTGGTACAACTCATTTTAGAGTAAATTTGGTGCCGATTATGATGGCACCAATGCTGCACATTTTTATTATACAGATGGATAAGTACAGGAGAAAGCAGCTTAAGTGTGGAAAAATTTAAATAAAATATCACGAGTTGCCAACGGCATTATGCCAAATAATATGGATAACAGTAGATCTTTAATTTAATAGAATAAACTACTAAAAATGTGTTTTGCTTAATCTAGTATCGAAAAGCTATCGGATTGGACAACAACTAATCAATATACACAATAAAGTGAAGAACTTATGCGTGTCTGTTTGCGGCTATACCGTAAGCTCCGAAAATACGAGATTCAAAATGAGCCTCAATGAGTAAAATTATAAACAAATTACGAAGCCCGATTTTTTTAAATTCAAAAAATGGAATTTTCTTAAATTTAAAAAAGGGAATTTTCTCATTGGCTTAGAGCCAGTGTTTTAAAATAAACGATAGACGATTGCTTTTTTTTTCTTACAAATATTTTAAAGATAACACCAGTAATGTTAGCTTTATCTTTAATCAAAAAAGTTGTTTATTGCGCTTTCTGTTATACTTAATTATATTTTATTTGTTACGCCAGGTTATCTGAATGATGAACGTGATCCTAGTAGCATAAACAAACTACATCACCAAATTATTATTCCTAAGGTAATCTGAAACCACGCGTTAATGTTTTTATAGATATGCTTTCAAAATGTGTTTTTATAATACTAGTCGTTTAAACTTGACGGCAATTAAAATAAAATAAAAAGTTTTGAAATGATAAAAGAAAAATATATTTAATTCGTTGCTGAATAAACGTAAAAAAACGCCAATATTAATGCTAATAATAATTAATTTTGGTAAATTACTAGTTGAAGTAAAACAATAAGCTATGCACTAAAGAAAAAATTAAAGGAGAAATGCTATCCACTTCGTTTTAGACAGCGTAAAAAATCTGCAATTAATATTGAAGTCAATGATGCTAACTGAATTTTGGTAATAAGTACCAAATTGATATTAAGGGAAAAAAATTGTGATTGCATTATTACGATCACTGGTTACCCGTGGGTGAAAAGTTTTTTTTCTTCTGGTTTGACTCCGAGAAACTCCACAGCATTTCAAATCATGGTTTGCAAAAACTGCCTCAATTGATGTTTGCCGTCGGATGGGTTTTAATAATTATTATGTAAATACACTCTATAACAAAAAAAATCGACACACCAAGAAGGAGTTGTCCGATTGAAACGAAAATTGGTGGATAGGAAGACAATGTACAGAATAGTAAATGGTTAAAATTTCAGAACAATTGAATAATTTATTGCAGAGTTACAGTAACAAGTTCAATAAGGTGTTGACCCGCCTCTAGCCTGGATACAAGCTGCCACACGGCGTGGCATAGACCGATAAAGCTCCCGGATGGTCTCTTGCGGTATTTCCTGCCAAATTCGATCCAATTGTCGAACGAGGTCATCAACATTCCGTGCCAGATGCAATCGCCTTCCCATCATATCCCAGACATGCTCGATGGGAGAGAGATCTGGTGATCTGGCAGGCCAAGGAAGAGTTTGACAAGCTTTCAGACAGTTCATAGCAACATGTGCCGTATGTGGTCTGGCATTGTCCTGCTGAAAAACCAGCCCAGGGATCTGCAACAGGAATGGTAGCAAAACAGGTCTTAGGATGTCGTCGACGTACCGCTGTGCAGTAAGTGTACCTCTAATGACGACCAAAGGGGTCCGGTTGTCAAAGGAAATGGCACCTGTGTGACAACGCACCATAATGCATTGTTGAGGGCCGGTGTGGCGTGCAGTAGTGAAGGCAGGATCCCCCCTCTGCCCTGTACGTCTCCAAACACGCCTTCGATGATCGTCAGGACACAGTTGGAAGCGGGATTCGTCGTTAAAGACTATACGTCCCCAGTCGGCATCATCTGTTCAAAACATTTATGCATACGAAATTTCAAAACAATCAGATGATTGCTTCTTGGTGCGTCGATTTTTTTGTTATAGAGTGTACATTAAGAATGATTGCTGGTGAAAATGTAAGGAAAAAAAAAAGAATACTAAAAAAATAATCAAACGTCAGCGGTTGCCATAGCAACTCATGCAATGACGAAGCATGCGCACTGTTTACTATTTCTTTTGAACATTGTTGGAAAGTGTGATAACGTCCAAATAAAGTGCGCACGCCATCAAACCCAAAATAAAACACATTTTGCCAATGGGTAATAGGCTAAGATTTATAAAGAAAACTTAAAAGAGAGAAGGTACTTATTCGTTACGGACTACGATTAAAAATCGCTATACTGTTATTGTCACTAAATATGAATAATTTTATTAACGAGCACTACTGGCTTCATAGTAGTTGGTGTAATTTTAATAGGTATCAAATATTCTCTTATGAAGGTAGAACCTGTTTTAGAGTAAATTAAGTGCCGAATACAGCTGCACACTTATTGCACAGTTTCATTATACAATTATTGTAGCATTATGCCAGATAATACTGAATACAGTTAATCTTCATTTTGATAGGATGGACTGCTCAAAATGTGTTTTTGCTTAAGCCAGTAAAACAAAGCAACCGAGAAGTGCAACAAATTATAATAGATAATGAAGAAAGAAAATTGAAATCACTTTAACTTTATTATTTGCGTCTGTTTTTGTTTGAAAGTTTTGTGCGCGACTTTGTATTGGTGTTTATAATATTATAAATTTTATCAAAATAAAATAAAATTCGCAACTATTTATTATTATTATTTTTTTAAGTGACTGACGGTGAAAACTAGAAATATGTACAAATGAGGCTGCCTTAGTACTAAAGTGATAGATGCTGACTCTAAGTGGTGTAAATAGAATGAAGTTAGTAGATAAATTAGTGGTTAGTTGTTAATGAAAAGACTACAGAAACATTAAGGAAAAACAAAAAAAAAACATCCGTGTGATTTTAAACATACATCGGATTAGTATTGGTTAGATTGCAATCAAAAGGAATATTTTTCATTTCACTGTTATGAAGTGTTAGTATAAAAGCATTAAAGTTATTCAGATAAATTGGGGTCTCAGAGTATTTCGTTACTATGCCAACTACATGTAAGAAGTTGTTATAAGAGCTTCATCACATGAACTCATTCATAGTACATGCACATCCGAAGGGTTAAACGAGAATTCTTGTTTTAATTGACAAAAATTTGAAATTAAGTCCTAGTGGTAGTTCTGATTGGATAACTAATATAGATAATACATAATTAAGAATGATCTGAGTCTTCTGCCACTTTTTATATATTTAGTCACCTGTGGAACCCCTCCCCCCTGGATACAGATACAAGCAATCGTTGCATCAGAGTCCCTGCTGTACCAACCCAAACCCCATAATCGACGCACCTTATTTACCACTTACGGCTGCGTGACTGTTATGCTTATAATGAAGAGCAGCAGCTATTTTCTTTTCTATTTTTATTATAATTGATCATTGAAACCGATTTATTTAACATAAGCAAAACCAAGAATTGAAGAAACTAAGAACAACCAAGAATTACAATTTACTAAATATTGCTCTTACCACTTGTGGAAATCATAGAGCTATTTGAATAATACTTTACTTTGCACGGTTATCTATTGTAAAAGTTACTAAAATTTTATATGTGGTTATGTGAAGTACTTCTTCATCTGTAAAAATTTGCCCTCGGTGACTTTTGGCATTAAAAAAAAATTGTAGAATTTTCCACAGGAAGGGTGTGGATGTCTTGAAGTAGGTGCTGGTAGATCTTCGCGTCGATGGCTCTCCGGCTTGAAAATGTAAAAATTATTTAAATAGTGATGTACTTCATAATAAATAATTTAAAATGTAGGTTTAACGTTTATTACGGAAAGTAACGCCTACATCCTCTACCTCAACCAAACACTACTCAATTCTTAACTTAAAGGTGAAAAATTATAGATTCGAATTAAACATATTTATTTTAAATTCTAGTTCTTATGATCTATCCGTTTGTGGACATCATAGAACTTACACTGTTCCTTATCCTTTATTCAATAGTGAACCATAAGATCGTATTAGAAGTTTCAATAGACTTTAAAAGTTTGAAAATACTTATATAGTGGTATGCTTTATCGTCACTAATTTCACATGAAGGACAAAAGTTCATTATGAAAAGTAACGCCTACATTCTACATAACACTTGTCCTTGTCAGTGGACACGCAGGACTCGTATCTTGTCTTGTTTTTCGATATTCTTGTTTTGAAGTTTTGTCCCAACTTTATATATTGAAATGATACAAGAAGTGGTTTTATGGAAAAGGTGGTATAATATATTATCGAAATTAATTGGTTTTTCTATTGTTAGAGCATTCAAAATGTCTTTGGTAGATCAAAAATTACTTGCTCCTTTTAATTCCAGATCTAGTCAGAAATAACTAAATTATTGAGGTATCGGGGAATCTTTTAATTCTCCCAAATAAATGAAAATTCTGAAAAAAGTTTCCCACCACAATGAGTGTCTTTGAAAAAAAGAACTGTGCTAAATATATGACGCTGGGCGTTAACCGGTTCATCCGAAGGCTCTCGTCTATTTATCTCATATACGATCCGAGTCTTAATTTAATAAAATAGGGAGTGTATGCTGTATACCTGTGATTGCGGGTATACCTGATTGAACGGTAGATTCTAAGAATATGAAATACAACTTGAATCTGAATGAGTACAACAGCGAACTTTTTACGAAACCCGATTTTTGATTTTTAATCTGATTTTTAAATTCGTAGACATTTAAGGAATGGAATTTTCTCATTGCCTTAGCGGAAGCCGTTATTACAGAATAAGATATAGACGATTGAGTTTTGTCAAATATTTTGAAGATAACACCAGTGGTGTTTGTTAGCTTATAGCTCTCATCAAAAAAGTTGTTTATTACGTGTTCTGCAATACTTAATTATTTTTTCAAAATTAAATATAACAGGTTAACTGAAAGGTCAATGTGACTACATCACCTGATTAATATTTTCAAGGTTAGCTGAAACCACGCGTTTATGTTTTTATAGATATGATTTTGAAAACGTTTTTTTTATAATACTAAGTAATTTAAACTTAACGGCAATAAAAGAAAAGTTTTGAAATGAAAAGTAAAATTAAAAGAAAAATGTAAGTAATTTTTTGCGGAATAAGTGTAAAAAACGCCAATATTAATGCTAATAATAATTCATTTTGATAAATTGCTAATTGAAGTAAAACAATTAGCTACGCACTAAAGGCAAAATTAAGAGAGAAATGTTATCCACTTCGTTTTAGACCACTTTAAATATAAAATTTTGCGCCAAATGCCTATATGCTAGCAGGTATGCATTTCGTATAGTAAGTATTTACAATTTAGAAGTTAAAATTTCTAATTTTTAAAAACTATCGCGCTAGGAGAGAAACGTTATATTTTTGGTGAAATTCGGCAAGGATGTTATGAATCTTTGTAGTTAATTGAAACTCCGCCAATCATAGCTACCGTTACTCCACCAATTGGTGAGTTTAGATTTTGTTAGATTTGTTTTTGTTTTGCTTATTCGGTATGTTAGAATCGGAAGAGCCTATTAGATAATTTTACTTTGAAAACATGCCCTATGGTGTATGTTATTGCGTGTGTGATCTCAACGTTCGCATACACCATTTGCGGAGAAAAAAAAAACAAAAACACCAAGTGTCATGTGACAAACCTTTCTTTTCTCTTCTGCTATTCGTTAATGTATTGAGATGTTTTCTCCCTCTTAAAAATTCTTCACTTTGGCTCATTCCAATTGAATTTAAAAGAAAATCTCGTAGTCAACATCTCAAAATTTTTATAATTTTATTTATTTTCTTTTTCCCCCTCCCCCCTTTTTTGCAAGAAAAAAAAGAAGAAAAGAAAACTTTTATACTTTTATGATACTTCTTGCAGGCAAAACTTTGATTAGAGGTACTTTTTTGAAATTTGACTAAGAAAATGGCCTAAGTATAGATGACGGCTCATATGTTTTTAACGTTTATAATTTTTCACTTATAAAACAAATTTTTAAATTTTGGAGTCATCAAAAAAGATGGAAAAGGGGAGAACTACGTAGTTAAAATTTTAAAATTCTGTAAGTAAATATATACGAGCATTTAAAGATGTTTTGCTCAAATTAGTTTAGGGAGAAAAAAAATTTTTTTTACGATTTTCATTCGAGAACTTTTTTTTTTAGAGACAACACAATTTTTTTCACCTAATGTAAAACATCATAATTTTCAACGTGAAAAAAATCACAAAGATGATTTTTTTTTTGTTATTTAAAAAAAATTAAAGTGGAGTTTAGCCAAAATACTTAAAGATTTCATATAATACAAAAAAAGTGTTTTTTCAACTTTTTATCATTTTCATCAACTTTTTATCAACGTAAATATAAGTTTCGGACATTTCGGCATAATAAGCATCAGAAGTGTTAAAATGACTTCTCTTTCCATGCAGTACCATTATGCATTACGGTATTTTACTTAGTTACGGTATGGTACTTAGATACGGACTCAAAGTGGTAAAAATAGAATGAAGTTAGTAGATAAATTAGTGGTTAGCCGTTAATGAAAAAAATAGGGAAAGACTACGCAAGCAGAGATGCCAACTGCTCCGGTCACGCCATAATAATTAAAAAAGCGGTAAATAACTACAAAATAAATTTTGCAAATATTTCACTATTTTTGCTTGCTTTTTAAAAGGTATAACACGACATCCGTACTTACTTACTTACTTTATTTAAAATAAATTGGGTGCCTAGGCCGCGCAGCGTCCTCTAACCCATCCATCATGAAAATAATACAGTGTATATAGTCATTTTGAGTTATATGATAGTATGGTTACATAATAATATTGCCATGACTAGAAAGTACAACTAGATCAAAGGTTTACATGAATTGCAAAGAAAATTGAAAATAGCCATGATTAGATATGAAGACATGGTATACAACTTACGACTACAAACTTAATCTGTGATATTTGCATTAATGATCAGTAGAAATTTGAAATTGAGTGTTTAATGTTGATGATAGCGTAAGTATATATAAAATCGGGAGACAAATTGATGAAAGCAGTAGTGGTTTTGTGGTTTAACAGATGCATATATATACTGGAGAAAATGTGCGATGAATAATTACGACATTAGTATCCTGCAGTCAGTTGCAGTTAATTTCTTACAGCAGAAAGAATATCAGGATGAGAGGTCGCAGGTTCGGTATTCCGATCCGCCGGTCTGATCTAGCGAACTCTACATATGTCTTTCCTAACAATAGGCAGCAAGAGGCCATCAGGATTCAGGAAGGTGCCTTGTTACTAAACAATTTTCTTACTATTTCCGCAATTCCCTTTTTTATTTTAGGGTTTGACCAATGCTGCCTAATAAACTCATAGGTGGTTTTCGAATGAAAAAATTTCTCTCTAATGTGTCTAAAATTTGTACAATGGATTAATATATGTTTCAAATCCTCAACAAGCTGACAGGTGCGGCACAGCTGAGCTTCCCCGAAAAACCTGGCCTGATGTTGTCCGTGACAGCCATGATTTTTACGACTACTAATGTTCAACTCCGTAGCCTTTTAACTCTGAAAATCAAGGAGACAATGGAACTCCTGGATCAAGCATTGGGAGAAATTTGCCTTCGTGAAAGATTTTTTGATAGAACCGACAAGAATTTGCATTAAATGGAGAGGAAAACCTCCCAAGGTTAGCCTGACAGCAAGAGGATTCTAACCCATGATCCGTCTACCACTTATGATATTTCACGTCAGTTCTGTAGTCGGTACGAACCGGGTACAGAATTCGTATTTACTACCCATCACTGGGATTCGAACCCGGTTCACCTCATTGGAAGGGAAACGATCCACCGCGGCTCCCAGCAAAATTATTTTATTTTACAACCGCCGTTGAACAGCCTACCCAATTTTGGGTTTACAACTACTAATGTTCAACTCCGTAGCCCTGAAATTTTCAACCCAATCCAGAAGACAAGGTAATCCTGGATCAAATATTGAGAGAAATTTCCTTCTGTGGAGGACTTTTTGGTGGAACTAAACGGCATTTACGTTTTATTGAGAAGAAAACCACGAAAACCTCCCACGATTACTTTGACGGCAAGGGGACTCTAACCCATGATCCGTCAATCACTGACGATATTGGAGAAGAAAAATAGTGAACTCCCGATGTGGAGTTTTCAATAGTTTGGGGAAATGCCTCAAACATCAGGTCTGATGTTTATGCATCAATTAATAAATGTTGAGGCTTCGGGTGTGATGTCAGATGTAAAAAATTATTGCAGAAGCGGAAGAAGAGCAAAATAATAATACCGATGAAGGATGACAAAGTGAAACCACAACCAGTACCAACATTTAAGGAAGGATTCAAAAGCTTTGAGACAATGGTTAACTTTTTGTATATGTACCAATTTACAGGGAAAAAATCAGCAAGTTAAACATGTCGGAAAATTTATTTGAGTTGTGAAGAAAGAGCGATCAACCGAAAATTTTTAAATGTTTAAAACAAATATATTAGTTCTTTTGCATTGTAATAATATATGTGTGAATAACTTATTGCTTTTCGAACTTTTTCAAGTCAATATTTTATATTGCCCCGCATTCCTCGTTTTTTGAGAAACGATCGATTGGTGTTCTACTGTATAAAATTCTAGAAAATCAAGACTTATAACACATGGGGTACACTTCGTTATACAGTGCAGAATAATCAAGTGCGAAAAAGATTGATTTGAAAAACTCGTTTATATTTATAGCTAATGACATGAAGCATCGATTCCTTTTCTAAATACTAAAATGTAAATCTGTACCACAATATTTAAAAAAACATTTAACATAAAGTAACTCTTTATCACTTACGTAACTAAAAAAAAGCAACTGGTTCAAGAAAGTAACCGATTGAATAAAAAAATTTAACCTTATCATACTATTTAACAATATTTCATATTGTATCATAATGTTTCAGAGAAAATTAAAAATAAACTAATCCTTTATCACTCACATAACTAGAAAAAACTGGTTCTAAAAAGGAACCGATTGAATAAAAAAAATGTAACCTTATCAGAAGATTTCAAAATGTATCATAATGTTTTTAAAAACTTAAAAATGTACTAATGCTTTAACACTCAAGTAACTAAAAAAACTGATTCTAGAAAGGAAGCGATTTATAAAAAAAATTTAACCTAATCATAATATTTCAAAATCTATATATATATATTTCTCTTACACGGCACCAAAAAAAAGCCTCATTACAACTCCCCGAATGGCAACGTTAGAAAATCGACCAATGATTGCAGCTAAAAATGTCACATGGCAAATGTCACATGAGGTGGCTCAACATATAGCGCTTTTAAAAACGGAAACAATAACCAGAGTGAGCATTATCAGGTTGTTCAATTCAGATTCATGCCCTAAAAACATGATAATATTTAATTTAAACTCAATTANTACAATTGATAAACTACCACTTTAAAATATATATTTGCTGTCCGGAGCACATCCGTGGGATTTTAAACATACATCGGATTAGTATTGGTTAGATTACAATCAAAAGGAATTTTTTTCACTTCACTATTATGATGAAGTGTTAGTATAAAAACATTTAAGATATTCAGATAAATAGGGGTCTCAGAGTATTTCGTTACTATGCCAACTACATGTAAGAAGTTGTTAAAAGAGCTTCATCACACGAACTCATTCATAGTACATGCACATCCGAAGAGTTAAACGAGAATTCTTGTTTTAATTATCAAAAATTTGAGAATATATCCTAGTGGTAGTTATTATTGAATAATAAAGAGNTTGATTCTGATTTTGTACAAATGCTTTTCTGAATCACCCGTCCCCAAGGGGTTAAGAATGATCTGAATTTCTGCCACTTTCCGGTTCCACGACCGTTATTGCTTTATTAGCCATCCGATTATTTCCTTATGATCTTTGATAATACATGCTCAGACACAGAACACTCAAAAGTATGATTTTTATTTTTACTACTGGTAAAATTATGGTCAAATTCACTTTCTTACAGTTTTAAGATGAACAGATAAACAACAGATAGAAACAAAGAGATAGAAAACTTGAAAAATACTTTTCGTTTTATTTACTGGTACGATTGTTTTCTTATACTTGCAATGCTTACTACAATAATTAGACTCGAAAGCAAATTTATCGCATTTATGCAAATATTTGATCTTACCTAATTCGGTTGCGGTGATTGTATTATTTTATATCAAACGGCGTGTAAGCAATTTTTTCTACTTTAATTTTAGCGAAATATAGAAGTGTAAGTTTCTAAACCTTTTTCAAACAGGGACAATTAAAGCTGCTGACTCAAGCGAAAGTAGGTGTTAGAGATTGATGGCAATTCAATTTTAAAAAGACAGTAAGACTATCCATTTTTCACGCATACTGTTTACATCATGAAAGAAGATTAATGTTTAGAGGGAATAATTTTCCAAAATAAAATGCATTTGAAAATAAAATAAAATAAATTATTCATCTCTAGAGGTTACTAAAATATCTTTAGAGATCTTGTCTTTTGATGTAAGCTAAGTTGTTTTAGTTACAGCAACAAAGGATTTGTGCTAGGAATAAATATAGAAAGTTATCAGAATATGTGTTTTTCTCCTTCTTTTTAATTTACCGATACAAATGTTTTCCTCGAGTTACTCAAGTTTCTACATAATTACACTCAGGCACTTGAATTCGGAAGTAAACTTGACCGTATATATTTCGTTGGTGAGGTTTGTAAATTTATCGCTAATTTCGTTCGGAAAAATACAGATGTATATCTAAAGGGTTTTTAGTTCACGTTTTTGGCTGAATGTTTAAAAACGTCTGACGTTAAAATATCGCGTCTTAAATTGAAATATATTATCCTCTTCTTCTTTATCCACCCTACGTATTGCAGAAATGGAGAGACTTAGTATTCACTCGAATGAATTAAGAAAAAAAAAAGTACTGGTTTGGAAATGAAAGTGATACGGTGCTCCACTTGACAAGTGGTTCATATTTGAAAAAAAAAATTTTTTTTTTTTTGTTCTTAAATGGTTTAAAAAAATTTAGACATCGAATAAGAAACTCTTTCTTCATTTCTCCATTAACGAAAATATTGTAAACAATGAAGAGATAATTGGGATTTTTTAAATATATTTATCAGGCAACTGATCCTATGTTTGGATCATAATTAAAATAAAATATAGAAATTGTTCTCAATTAACTCTGTTGAATGAATTAAATTGAACAACATTTTGATTCCTTAGAGTTAATACATTTATATTAAAACGCATTCTTTTACAGTAATCCACTATTCCCAGAGATGTCAACTTGAACCTTGTTTGTAAAAATTTATTTGTAGTAACAAAATTTATGTTATTCTTAGTTTAGTACTTTTTTCCACAAAAATCATATAAAAAAATGCAAAGCATCATATGAAATGAAACTTTTTTTATTTTGTGGTTACTCTCCTAAAGAGTAGGCGTAATTATTCTTAAATTTTTTCTTCTTCATGTGTTACCAATTTTTTAAAACACTCGCAGAAAGAGAAGCAGTTTGCATCCCTGGTGGTTTGTTTAAAAATATTGGATATTTTATGAGTGATGGATGACCCTGCCAGAGCTGTACATGAATCCTTAAACTTTCGTAACTAGATTACAGCGTCTCATAGTCCAACTTCGACCAGTCAACTCACCTGTTATTACATCACGAAAAGTATTTGTTTGCAATGAATTTAAATGGTGTACACATGTATTTGTTAGGGTTTATAGAGTAAAGAAAGGTTTGGAACCTGCATATGAAGGACCTTTTTCTATTGTGGTAAGTATACGATACGATAAGTATTTCTCAATGTTCCTTAAAGGAAAAAATGTAAATGCTTCAATCGATAGGCTAAAGCCCTCCTATTTGTTAGTAGAAAAAGAACCTCCAGATACAAAGAAAGACCCTGACAAAAATTCTCTTAATGTACATATTAATGACCAAAATTTAATTACTTGTAAAGGTAGAAAAATTCAAAAACCTGTAAGATTTAGGGATTAATCATGTTCATGTAAATTTACTCCATAATCGTTAATGTTAATTATGTGATATTTCAAAAGTCATGATGGCATGCGTGTATAAGGTGAATTTTACTTTGTTTCATTAATCGTAATTTAAAGCAATATCATTCAAATTATGTGAATTTCATTTGAAACTACAAATTAATCTATACTTATCAAGTTTAATTGATGTTTATGTTAACTAAATAACATATGTTAACTATATACAACAAAAAATTCCGTTTAAACCATCCACTATGTAAATATATAAGTTCTCTTGCTTATTGGCTATATAAATTATGTGCTGTGATTGTATTAGCACCATGTATATGTATAAAAATTAATTCTCAAGGCTATTTTCTAACATCTAAACTTAGTTACTGGTAAGGGAGTAATGTTGTGGTAAGAAGTCGTAAGATGGCAACATGACAAGCCTGCTGATGGCCTTGTATGCAGCGCTCCTAATTACAATATTTTAAAACTGAACTTAAATTATTTTTGCGTTACAATAATTATAATTTGTTTATTCATTAGTTTTAACTTTAATTTTATATTTATTTAATAATTTAATCTTTATCACGTGTATCTTATTTTATTAACTGTAACCACTGCAATAAATTGATTAAAATAGGCATCTCAAAAATAAACACCTGTTTGTTACTGAAATTATGTAAAGATTTAATAAATTATAATGTAAGTTTTAAAATTTATAACAGAAAGACTTAAATAAATGTGCTATTGATACGTAAATGGAGTCAGATAAAATTTATTGTTATAAAGAAAGACAAGAACACATGTTACATTGTATTATCGTTATTAACGTCGAGTGCCTCTCCGTGCTTGATAAGCTTTTTGTAGTAAAACAGCTCTTGTGGAGTAATATCAAATTAAATAGTAAGGCCAGAAACTAAATCAGTAATTAATATAATTTATCCGTAATATTATGCCCCAAGACCGTCAATATAAAAAATGGGCGGATCTTTAACTTAGGCGATTTCAGGAGTGGTTAAGCTACATCTGAATTCACGTCTTCTTCTTAACATTGAACTCAGGCATCAACTGCATAGCAGGATGCCCGAGCGCTAAGATATATTACACAATGCACTTCCACTGGTTATTAAGCAAATTATAAGAAATAGAAAAATTATCATAAATTTTTTTTATTTATTTACTGGTATCATAATACCGGACATTTCAGTGAATCAATTGACACATTGCTAATCACAACCAGAAATTGAAGGGAAAAGTTTTAAAACGGTCAGAACGTTATTACTTAAAAGAAATGACATTAATTATGCAAAATTGTTTTATTAACTTAGCTTCCAGGCCAATAAATTTCGCTTTTTGAAATATAATAGTATTAGATTAACATCGCCGATCTAAGATTGTTATTTTAATGTGTTGGCATTATATAAGATTAAATATTAGATTAAAACTAGAAATATGTACAAATGAGGCCGCCATAGTACTAAAATGATAGATGCTGACTCTAAGTGGTGAAAATAGAATAAAGTTAGTTGTTAAATTAGTGGTTAATTGTTTTTGAAAATAGGAAAAAACTACACAAACATTAAAGTGAAACAAAAAACATACATCGGATTAATCGGATGTAAATTTAACGAAATAATATCATTAATTATACAAAATTGCTTCGTCAACTTTGCTTCCAAGTCAATAAATTTCGCTTTTTTGAAATTTAATATTTGATTAACATCGCAGATCTAAGATTGTTATTTTAATGTCTTGGCATTATTACATTTGATGCAAATTTCTATTTGATTCCGTTTGACCCGAATTCCATGAGAAGAGCAAGAGGTTGTATTAATTTGCTTGTACATTATACTTAGCGTTTGTCAGCCGTTCTGTCTCTGGAGCATTAAATTCTACCATCTATGATTTTGTAAATTGAACGAAAAAATAGCATTAATTATGCAAAGTTGTTTTGTCAGTTTAGCTTCCAGGTCAATAAACTTCGCTTTTTTGAAATTAAATATTTGATTAGCATCGCAGATCTAAGATTGAAATTTTAATGCGTCGGCATTATTGCATTTAATACATATTTTTATTTTATTCCGTTTGACCCGAATTCCACGAGAAGAGCAAAGAGGTTGTATTAACCGGTTAACGCCCAGCGTCATATATTTAGGACAGTTCCTTAAGACACTCAGTGTGGTGGGAAACTTTTTTCAGAATTTTCATTTATTTGGGTGAATTAAAAGATTCTCAGATACCACAATGATTTAGTTATTTCTGACTAGATCTAGAATTAAAAGGAGCAAGTATTTTTTGATCTATCAAAGACTTTTTGAATGCCCTAGCAATAGAAAAACCAATTAATTTCGATAATATATTATACCACCTTTTCCATAAAACCACTTCTTGTATCATTTCAATATATAAAGTTGGGACAAAACGGGTTAATTTGCTAGTAAAATATATACTTAGAGTTTGCTGACGTTCTGTCTCTGGAGCATTAAACTCTACCATCTATGATTTTGCCAATTGAACGAAAAAATAGCATTAATTATGCAAAGTTGTTTCATCAATTTAGCTTCACGAACAATAAATTTCGCTTTTGAAAGTGTCTCAGATATTTTTGCATCGCTGATTTCAAATTTGCCAAATGGTTTCTTTCTGCAAGCTACAGTCTTATGCAAATAAATAATAAACATGATTTTTTTTTTAATAAATCACTCAAATGAATACTAAGTGTCACCACTTTTCTGCTTTGTAGGGAGTGGTAGGAAGTAGGCGATAATGCATTTCAGTTTATGATGACGATTTTCAGTTTATGACGTTAAGGTAAAATAATTTTTTTGTAACTTTCATAGGAGCAAACAAGAGTATATAAACCTACTTATTCTTCAAGTATTTCATATATATTTTACTGGCAAATAATTTAGGTTTCAAGTTTCCGAAATCTGAGCAAAGGAGATACGCAGGGTTGCCCCCATCGACAAAAAATGCAAAAAGTGCTGACTCATAATATTCTGAATTTTATTAAAATAAAATAAAATTGGCAACTATTTTTTCCCCCAGCTTACTATTGAAAGTGAATGAAGGTGAAAACTACAAATGAGGCCGCTTTAGTTCTAAAGTGATAGATGCTGAATCCAAGTTGTGAAAATTGAGTGAAGTTAGTTGTGGTGAAATTAGTGGTTACTTGTTAATGAAAATTGGAAAAGACTACACAAACCTTAAGGTAAAACAAAAAACTTACATCGGATTAATATTGATTAGATTACAATCAAAAAGAATTTTTTTTCACTATTATGATGTGTAATTATGTATGATGTACGTATGTGTTATGATGTACTATTAAGTGTTAGCATAAAAGCATTTAAATTATTCAGATAAATTGGGGTCTCAGAGTATTCCATTACTAAGAGGGGAATGCTAACTCCAAGCAGGAAATTGTGAGAACTTCATCACACCTTCTCATTAATAATGCGTGCACATCCGAAGGGTCAAATGCTGGATATTGGGGTTATCTCGACGTTTGGCGCGAAGCGCCTCTAATCGATTCTGTTTTGTCGTATTCTATGAGGTCCTAATTATCTTTGAAGTTGTAACGACAAATCAAGTCCTTAAAGAAGTAAATCTTTAGTTTTGAAGTGAAAATCTTCTTTGGAATTGGGAGATCCCCTTGAGTAGAGTTGTATGATAAAGTTAATAGTATTTTGATAGTATGCAGTCTGAGCATAAAAAGGCGGTAATTGGGCTGAAATTCGAATTATCACGGATTATATCATCCGAAGGGTCAAACAAGAATGCTTTTGTTTTAATTATCAATAATTTGAAATCTAAGTGATAGTTATGATGGAATATTAAAGAGAAATTAAATAATTAAGAATGATTTCAGTTTCTACCACTTTTTACATATTTAGCCACTTGTATCACCCCCTTGGATATAGATACAAGCAATGGTTGCATTATAGTATGATACCAACCCCTTTAATCGATGCATCTCAAGAACAAATCTCTCATATGTTCCACTTCCGGTAGCATGACCGTTATGCTTTTAAATGATGGGCAACAGCCATCAGATTGTTTTCTGTTCGATTTGATCACTGAAACCAATCTACGTAACATCACAACCATGAGTGGAAGGGCAAAAGGTAAAATTATAAAACGAATAGAACATTTTTATTTGTTATAATCCACCGCATCCGTACCATGATACGTGCAGCAGACTTTCGACTATTAACTGTAATTTTTATGATTTGTCATTTTATACTTAATCTAGGAAAATATTAATTCTTATAAGAAAATTACTAAAGAAATGAGTGGTGGAAACTAAAATAATATTTTTATATTTGTTTATTCAGCTTGGAAGAACACTTATAAGATGTAAAGTAACGCCTACTTCCAACTCCTGTCTCACTCAAAATTGCATACACCACAGGATAGAAAGTCCATCAGAAAATTCTGTCCGTAAATAACATTCACGATTCACGACGATTGCAGGATGTCGGCGTCTGCAGTCGAATACGTGGATAATATGAGTCGGGTAATTGAAAGCAATATAAGTAGGTAAATAATTATGAATAATGAAAGGAAAAAAAGAGAAAGGGGGACGTACACAAGTACAATCCTAGAGATCTGGAAGGACACACCAGAGTTGTGTGAATCAGCATCCAAATGGGTTAACAACTATGAATGCTACATTAAATAAACAATTAAAATAAATCCGGTTGAATAATAAATGACACGAAAAACGGACAATGTACTAGGTAACGTGAGAGCGATATACAAAAGTTTGTGTAAAACAGCGTGAAAATATGTACAAGATCAAGGCTAATACAAAAACATGTGTGACAGGCTAAGCATGCAATTAAGCACATGTCTAAACAACGGTTACTTAAGGAATCTAACATGGGGACCCTTCTCTCCCGCGAGGCTGTACGCATGTTCAGTGTAGAGTTAATCCCCTGCTGAAGTTGAGCGAAAATAAGGTAATAGTATTCGAGAAAGCATAACGAATTAGATTTTTTTAAAATAGTAAATTGACAGACAGGCGTTAGATAGTAAAACTGGGCTCAATCTAAGATTATCTTCCAGCAAGTGCAAATTAAAGACAGTGCTGAAATCGCCGGCATTGTTCGATATAGTGTCTTTAAAAAATTTAATATTCCGAAGAGAGCATACCCAATTATATAACAATGCAAAAAGTGCTTTTATAAAACAACGTAGAACGCATAATGTATGTATAGGATGTGCATCTTAATTCGGTCGGATATAATATACACTGCATCTCATTAAGCTAGGACATTATATATATATATNATATATATATATATATAATAACAGGGCTACAACCCTGTTATCAGTGTTGTATTTAGCTTGAAATAATGCAGTCGTAAGCCATCAGACGTTCTAAGCAGGTTTATTTAGAGGTAGGCTGGTATTGATAACAGTTCACGTCCCCACTCCTGCAAAGGAGGGGGAGTGGACAAGACTCCGGACAATTCCGGAACAGCTTATCAGGATCACATCATGATGAAAAGGAACACGCAAAACTATGTGTTCTTACGTTTTATACCAACACAGATTTGAGGTAAAAAGGCACACTTCGTACATTCCTTGTAACCTTACGTATTAAGGAAAATCATTTCTGCTTCCTTATATGGAAGTGAAAAAGGGAACGATTCTAAAAATAACTCTTCCTTTGAAATATAAATCTATTTATATTTCAATGGTATGTTTTCAGCCTTGAATTCCCAAAATAGAATCTCTCTACGCTTATTCTTTAACAAAGACATTTTATGAAAACGAAAGAG
>NC_092204.1:18177876-18267670 GCF_043381705.1 Parasteatoda tepidariorum
TATATATATATATATATATATATATATATATATATACACAAAGTTTACTGAAAAACACCTCTCCAAAGAGTTTTTGACCCACTCCCTTTTAGGAACTTTACTCCCCCTCCTCTTCTGTTCTCTATGGTTAAAACTATGCATGTCTAATGAGGATTGCTCCTCATCAGAGACTATCTAGTTCGATTAAAGAGGACGTGAAAGTAATTAAGAAAAACAAGAATTAAAAATGTTATGAAGTCTTACTGAATCAGGCTGCGAGATGTTGATGAATTCTGGTATTCCATTTGGGTAAGCGAAGAAAGGCCTCCTAGGAGGCAATGTAGGAAACAGCTCCAAAACACAGTACTGACCTTGGATCTTTCGAGGGCCAATAATACTTATGCAACCATCGTAATCACCTAGTGTGTTGATACTTCCACTGAATAATCCACTTGGTATCTTGCCAGATGAATCCAGCACTGAAAAAGTGTATTAAAAGGAGTGGCATTAAGAAGAGTCGACTATTTCCACCCAGCTCAAGTTAAATTACCCAACTTTGAAACTGGAAGATACGGAATGGATTATTGAAAGCTTTTTATTTGAATACTCTTCTCTTCTAGAATGAGGAGTCCCGCAGTGGACTGATCGTAAAGACACGGTTCCCAGTAGAACACCGAAGTCAAGCATTACTGGCTGCTGTCAGTAAGCGGGTGGGTGACCACTTTGATCAACCTACGCAGGGAACGAGGGTGTGCGGTATCGGTCCTCGTTAAACTGTTCTACCGTGAAGTGCTCGACTTCGCGCGCAGGTCGTCGGGCTACCGAAGCAGGTGAGCCATCCCCTCTGCAGAGGATCAAATTTGAGATAGCATATCTTCGGATCATTCTCAGGCACGTTTCCCAGACCGTCGCCAATAGCCCATTGTGCAGCTCTTGTGCGACGTAAATGAAATATCTACCTACCTATCTAGAATAAGGAGTCTTTTCAAAATTAAAATTAAACTTTAAAATGCAAAAAATCCCCCTTGTCGAACAATATTTTATAAAATTTAGTATAGTAGAGCATCGATTATGCAGACCGATCTGGAACAAAGCCGATCCAGATAACAAAAAACCTGGATAATAAGACAGTTTTAAGAAACGGCTACGAGATTATTTTAAGCAGCTTCCCGTCGCAATTTTTAGCTTAGGATTGGAAATTGTAGTATTGCCTATGATAACATGTTTAAAAGTTCTATTTTTTTGAAATTTTAAAATTTCATTAGAAATTTCTTCTCTTATTAGAAACTACATACTCTTATTAGACTCTACACACTCTAATTACAACTCTTATTAGAACACAGTAAAAACTGGGCAGAAAGAGCGTGATGTTCTTATCAATGTCATCTTGGGGCAAAAGAAGGCATTTTTCGGCCTCTTTCAGATATTCTAAAAATAAAGATTTATTTTCACGAATTTTTTTCCTTTGAAGAAGAAGGAGGTGGGAAAAACACATGGTCTTTGAAAGATTAGGATAATTAAATCATCCGGTAAATCGGCGTTCGGATAATCAGTACTTTACTGTAATAGATTTCAAACGTAATTGATTTTAACGTCCAACGAATAAAAATTTCAAGAACTTTGTGTACAAATATAAAACAAAACAGTTTTTGAAGAGCGGTGCAGTAAATCCTGATAGAGAAAAATTAAACTTTAAGCAAATAAGTAAATAAAATAACAATTAGTCACGAAACGTATTTGAGTTTTTCAAAGATTGTGACCTTAATCCTTGATGCTCTAAAATTACCTTAGTATCTAATCCATCAATTAGGACGTGATCAAGAAAGGCGGTGACCCTAGCCACAGAACTGTCAGAGGCTCCTTGGTCGTTACTTAGAAAAAAACTTGTGTTTATTTATGAAGTGCCATTGAATTCTTTAAAACAAGTGCAAATTGCAATATAGTATTAGTAAATTTGAACTTATATTTATTACAATTCTTGTTAACTCATAATTCTAATAGACAATTCTTAAGGAAAATTAAAAAAAAAAATTATCTGTAGCACTAGGGGGAATATGCTTGCTTATTTTCATGCTTGCAAAAAAAAAATTTCTTTTCGGAACAAAGCAAAAAAGTTCCATGTTAAATGCATTAAGTAATATAACATGATCGTATAGCAACATATAATTAGAGCATGAATTTGAAAATTTTGAATTTTGCAATTTTAATGAAGTTATTTAAGAGATGAAAAAAGTTTAAATATTTGTAGTTAAAAGAAATAGATAATGCGCATAAAATGATCAGGACAAATATGAGCCCCTTATGCCCATAAAATTTTCTGGGCCCTTATCTAAATCTTTTAAAACTAACTTACTTATAAGTACAGTTACATTAAGAAAACATTAACAAAAAATAAATAAACGCATATTGACTAGCATGTTTTTCCCTAGCGTTTATTTCATTTAATTGTTTTTAGCAAAATTTTTTATGCAGGATAAATATTCTTGGTCTTATAATTTTATAATTTTTGGTCTTATAATTTTGAAAGCAGGCTTTTCATAGTCATTTTTTTTTCAGTTATAATTTTTCTAGATTTAGTAAGAAAACAACGTAATAACAGCAAATAAATAGCCGTTTCAATATGAAATAAATGCTGCATTTTTTCTGGAATTTTTTTTCCAGACTTAAAAAATATATATCAATAATAATTTTAATAACTTTCTACTTATTTTTCTGATTCACCAGGGATCATAGAGCTAAGGCTTTAGGCAAAAATCATGCCATGATTCCAATGAAAAGTTCGCAGGTTCTTAATAAAACTATTAAATCTCCAGTTACGCATTCAGAACTCTCAAACATCATTTGATTTAGGAAGAATTTAAAGACAATCAAACAGATACCAAACGTACTTACTTCTGAATGCCCAGAACTTTAACTGTTTCAGTCCCGCATAGAAATTTATCATGGCTTGTGTACAGTTGGGTGATAAGTTCAAACTCTCATCAGATCGTGCAATGCGAGACAAAAGACTTTTAAGTGCGGCTGATACAGCGTGCTTTAATTTTACTTCGGCTTCTGACCACTTTCTGGCAATATCTTGATGGTCATTATTAGTTCGTGAAAACGAAGTGTTCTTCGTGAAGTATTCCCTCGATACAGATGCTAGATGACTTGAATTATTGAGACCGAAGGAAAATTTTAGAACACACAAAAGTAAGATTAAGATTCTCAATCCACCCTTAATACTCATTCTAAATATATCACGTTTTTAATTCAAAAGATATCAGACCTAGTAACTGTTTTTGATGTAGGAACTCTTACACTCAACGCTATAAATCACAATCATCTATTTAATCATTAGCTTCAATTATTTATACATAATTTAATTCCATTAAAGCCTGCAAACTATGGTTTTAAAGGCTATAAAATTATTCAATGAAGTCTACGAACTACTGCGCTAAAGGTTTTTATTTGATATTATTAGTAGCTCTAATTCAAAAGGATCTATTCTAAACTATTCTAACTTGCAATTCGGACTGCTATTTTAAAAACTATGAATATATTATTATAAAATACTTTCAAGTCTTTAAACTGTTTTAGATCTGTGATGATCATGATTACTAAAGCTATATACTGATATCATAAATTACTTTAAATTTAATAAAATCTATGAGTTCTTAAGTACAATAAATTACTATACAAGTAATTATAATTTATTTTAATAAAAAAAAATCTATAAAACGTTTTAAATTTACAAACTGTAAAAAGCTATAAAACTATATAAAACTATATATAGTACTAAAAGCTATAAGTTATTTTCAAAAATTCAATGAAAATCAAGTCTATAAACTATTTTAGATCTACGACTAAGGTTCTAAGTTACTTTAGTTCAATAAGATCTACAAATTACAATATTAAAGGCTATAAATTCAAATTATTTTAATTTAGTAGGGATCAGATTTACGAGCAGTTTTATATCAACGAATTCTACACTAAAATCTATAAATTAGTATTAATAGTATTTTTCGAATAAATAAGATTGAGCATAATAAATAGCATGATCGAAAATAGCAGTTGCATGATCGTTGTAGAATAAAATTCGAAGTGCATCTGAAATAGTTATTAAGAAAACTGGACGTAGCTACAAGGAAGTGAGTATACGGAAGTCTGTCCTGAAAAGTACCTTAAATAATTACACGAAATTCAAAATATCATTAAATTAAATAGATATGAAAATAATCACAACTAAAGAAAATAAAGTGAATATTCTTAATGAATTGCGGATAAATATTATTTCTAGTTTTAAATTTATCTAGTCTCTGAATCTCACTTAATTAATATTTCAAATATCATTCATTATTCCGTTAATGATATGATAGAAGGTTTCAGACATTTTCTTGGAGAATAAAAACCTTATTTTCGAGACCATTACTCTAACAAAAGAAAGAAAAACATATTCTTTTTTTTTATGCTTACTAATTTTTATTACATATCAATTCTATTTCTAGAATGATTTCATCCTTGTCTTCAACATAGAAATGTTAAAGCTTGCTTGAATTAGACATTTTTTTTTAAAAAATTCAATCTTAAAAAAAATATTTTTTCAAATGTAAATTTAACTACATCAATAATAAGTGAAAAATTGTAATCTTAAAATTGGCTGTGTTCTTTTGTTTATAAATTGTGAGGGGGGATAAAACCCTCTCCGTCCCTCGGTTCCTGCAATTATCTTAAGTGTGACAGAAACAAAATCAATTTCCTCTTTTTTACTGAACTTAAAAAACTTGGTCTATTTAAGCTCCCACTTCACCCCCCTTTGATAAGAGATTTTTTCTTGTGTGTGTGACAATTAGCTCATTAAATATACAAAATGAGCAAAATTCGAATTAGTGCTGAACTTTGCAAAGGTTTGTAAAAAAGTGAAACTTGAGCTTTTTTTCTTTTTCTTGACATACAGTTCAAATAAGGAAAATTAAATTTTAAAAAGTTAAAAGATCAAAGTAAAAAACTGTGTGCCCTCAGCTCAGTTTCATGTTTAATCACTTTAGGATAAAAATAAATTTGATCAAGTGCAGCAAATAAATGAAGGAAAATAAAACTAAAAAAGTCTCTTTTATTGAACTTAAAAAGACTTTTTTAGTTTTATTTTCCATCATCATTTATTTTCCATCATTTATAAAAAATATCAGGTTTCCTGGGTGTGAAACTAAAAAAGTCTTAAAAAGACTTTTTTAGTTTTATTTTCCATCATTTATAAGAAAAATCTAAATGATAAATGAAATGATCATTTATGAATGAAATCTCTTTTAGTGAACTNCTTTGGTTAAATTTTTTTTTTTCAGTTTTGTGTCAGTTAGCTCATTAATGAAAAATTCGACTAAGAGTTAAACTTAACAACGATCTGTAAAAAAATTGAAATTCGAGTTTTTATTTGACACAAAATTCAAATTAAAATTTGATCACTTACTATTATAAGAAAAAAGAAATTTTAAAAAGTTGAAAGAAAAAAAATAATGTGATCTTAGCTCCTTTTAATATTTAATCTCTTTAGAATAAAAATAAGTTTCATCAAGTACAGTAGGAAAATGAAGTAAAATAAAATTGAAAAAGTGCCAACGGAAAGCGATTGAATTTTTACCGAACAAAAAGCTTTAGTTAAAATTTAGACACTTTAGAAAAGAAGTAAGTTTTTAAAGAAATATGATTTCAAAAATTCATGTGTGAAAGTGGAGTAGTCTGAATTGAGTTGCTTACAATCTGCGCAAGCTTTGCATATCGCACTTGTGATCCCAGCAGCCAACCAATTCCAAGATCAAGGCAGATTTACAGAATCAACGACAATTGTCACATCACACTCAAACTACCAAGATCAACGTTGCTGGTAAGTTCGCCATCCTCTTACAGATGGTTTCGTCACGAAACTGAAGCTGCTCTTTCCTCAGACCTTCCCAGGAGCGGAGGGAGTGACCAAGCACCCAGTTCGACGCCCCTAATGCAAACTCACAGTCACACACATATACATTATTGAATTTAGTCGTTTATATAACTAATTTATTAAAACAATACTTTCTAGTGGTAGTTATGATTTTATTTATTTTAACTTGAATGGATAATCGTAACTACAGAAAATTGTAATACGTGATTAGATAATTAATAGCTTGCTACAGAAAAAATATATGGAATAAAGCACAGAGAGAAATATTTGGAATAATATACGGAGGGAGAAATATATAAAGTAATATCCATAGTTTATTAAAGAGAGGGCGTAACCTTTATTTATAGACGCGTTTTAGAAGCAAACAGCATTTCCTGCTCCAATCAAAGTGCAAAAGAGCTTTTGCTATGAAAAGTAACGCCTACTTTCTACTCAGCGTACAGCCTGTTAACGATTAACTCTATAGAACAAGTGCACAAAGTGAATAATTATTCTTAAAATTAAAATAAATCTAAGCAAAATTCTCTGAAAGTGCACAAATCTTCAACCTAACTGTTCCAGTGAAGCAGAAAACTAAATATCTCGGCCTGACATTAAATAAAGAACTTGCATGGAATGGCCATATAAAGGACATCATCTCAAAAACCAGGGGAGCTCTCAAAGCTCTAAGACCACTCATAGGAAAACACTCAAATCTGCCACGTCACCTAAAGAAATTACTGTGTCTACAAACCATAAGACCGATAACCACTTATGCATCACCAGTATGGTGCACAGCACTAAATCACTTGTTAAATAAACTTGACACTGTACAGAAAGAAATATCCGGGGGACCGGAAACTGATGTCGTTTCGGAGCATTAAAAATTTATTAGTCATTTTTATGACCAATTAATTTTTATCGATAAATTTTGATTCATTTTCGATCCGACGTTGAAAGGTTGTTGCATACATTATTGGGTACATTATTGATTAAAAATAAAATCTTGATTGCAAATATCAAATGCACAGAAACGACATTACTTTCAGATACCCCAAATATTGCGATCTATTTGCAAATGCTTCATAATACGTTAGAAATCAATCTTTAAGAGATGACTTAAATTTTTCAAAACTCTCTCAATATATTCCTTCACTGAATGCCAATTTCCTTAGAAAACAGAAAAATGTTAGTAGACAAAATTTAATAACACCCTCGCAAAGAATTCTTAAATGAAAATATTGCACATAGCCTACTGGCAACCTTTTTTTTTTCCCGCCTCGTATACTATCCAAGAAGTATTGCAAACATTAGTTTGAATTTCTTTGGGGTGGATGTTTTTAAATTTTTTTTTGGTGGGGTTATTAATTTGATTATTATTACTACTTGATAAAAGCTTCACTGGCTTCCTTTGCGCATTCTAATGCAAATGTATGGGGATTCACTTCCCGTATGTGTTCTGCCTCACACTCGCTCCCTCCGTATATGGCCAGCAAAATCTTTTGCGCTCAAAGTTCTTCTAACGATTAAAAATAGCAAAAAAACACCGGAACTTTTGAAGACACAACTCCATATTTATGCACACCTTATTAGATATAGGTTACAAAATAAGTGGTTATTAGTCGTTTACTTATTAGTCGTTTACACACCTTATTAGTCGTTTCTGTGCAGTATAAACATGAAGTTGTGAAAACTTCAACGATTATTTCGTATTTTAAAGATCATAATGGTTCCCAGTAGAACTCCGAAGTCAAGCATCACTGGTTGCAGTCAGTAAGCTGGTGGAGGACCAATTTGATCATCCTGCGTAGGGACCGAGGGCGCGCGGTATCGGTCCTCATTAAACTGTTCAATCCTAAAGGGCTCGACTTCGAGCACAGGTCGTTAGACTACCATAGAAGGGGAAACATGCCCTCTGAAAGAGGTTTAAAATTGCGATGGAATGTCTTCAGATCATCCTCAGGGATGTTTCCCAGACCGTCGCCAATAGCCCATTGTGCAGCTCTAGTGTGACGTAAATAAAGAAACTACCTAAAGATCACAATGGTGAGAGAGGCACACTTCCGTGTAAAGAGTTAATAAGTACAGAACTAAATTGCTCGATGTTTTTTTTAAATTTCTTTTTAAATGTGTTTTTTTAATAAGTGAAAACCAGTTTTCACCAAAATTATGAAGCTTCTGCACCGTTGTTAAATATTGCAAGAAGCAATCAACCAAGGAAACTATCAACTTAAAAAATATAACAGTTGGCTTATCAACGTTTTTGTTGTAGTTCATTTACGTCGCACTAGAGCTGCACAATGGGCTATTGGCGACGGTCTAGAGCTTGGCTATTGTAGTTAGTGTGACAGGTTAATATATGGAAATATCCCCTAAAATTAGTGAAACAGAAAAATTTACATTATANGAAGTCGAACACTTTACGGTAGAACAGTTTAACGAGGACCAATACCGCACTCCCTTAGTCCCTACGGAGACTGATCCAAGTGGTCACCCACCCGCACACTGACCGCAGCCAGTGATGCTTGTCTTCGGTGATCTGATGGGAACCGTGTCTTGACGATCAGTCCACTACGGGACTTGACTTATCAACCTCAGTGGAGATATCAAAGTTAGGCAGCTGAAGCATTGTACTAAAGATGTCCCCACGAGCTACTAGTAGCTCTCTCTACATGGCTTGGTTACCACAGGGGTGAATATTCGCAAATTTTGTTGCCAATGAGCCCATGTCTTATATGGTAATCAGGAGAGGATTATTTTATGTTGAAGCACTTAACTTCTTTGGTATGTTTTATTAACAGTGCATAATCATTTGTTTTGGCCAAGAATATTCATAAGTGCTGAGCAATGCGTACTATTATTTGAGTATTATATTATACTAGGAGGCTCCGCCCCCTGCTCGCTAACGCTCGCCAACCCCCGAGAATTGCTACGCATTCCTATGTGGTACACGCCGTGAACCATGGCTCGCTGCGCTCGCTCGCCAATGAACACAATGTTCTAGCACAAAGACATAGTATATTATCAATCATCAAAGGCATAGTATTTTATCATTAAAGACATAGTATTGTACTTATGTAGAAGAATTCTATCAATGATCTTATTGGCTTTTAAAAAAATATATTAGCTATTTAGATTGTACATGGTGAAAAAATCAAAACATTAGCTAAATGAGAAACATATTAGCAAAATAAATTATCAAATATTGCAGTTACTCACCTAAATTCAACTAAATGTGTATAATAAATTAGTTAATGCTAGAAATTCTGAAAGTTTTAGAAAAAAATTTTATTATTTAAAAATATAAACTTTAAACCCTAACTTTTCCTTGTGAGATAATAACCCTCAAAAAGTCTTTCATTTTCAAGAACACAAAAATTTGTTTTATCGCCAAATGAAATATTTTTTGGTGATCAGCATTATTGAAATCAATTTCTATATTAATTAACATTTGTGATAAAGTACATAACATTTTAGAACAAAATAAGGATGTTTTACATACAATAAATTAAAATGCATGGCTGTTAGCATTACCCGAGAAATACCACGTGGAGGTCGCCATGCTGCATTTCTAATCGGGGAGTTTTGATTTTGGCAGTTCCCCTTGCCTACTGCCAATAGAAGTTTCAATTAAATTTTTTCCAAAAAACATTTTTTTCTGCAAAGCTCTAAGAAATTAACACTAAGCATTTAGAATTTCTTTGAAAACACAATTATAGATTTGGCATCTTGGAGCAATTACTGAAAGGCTGTCAAATGACTTAACTCTTGACAGGCCAACATAAAGTTGTCCATGACTAAAAACTTGTTTAGTCAATACTAAACTGATTTTCTCAAAAGTCTGACCTTGTGACTTATTTATAGTCATGGAGAAGGCCAGCCTAATTAATTCCTAATTGAGTTTAAATTAAATATTATCATGTTTTTAGGGCATGAATCTGAATTGAACAACCTGATAATGCTCACTCTGGTTATTGTTTCCATTTTTAAAAGCGCTATATGTTGAGCCACCTCATGTGACATTTTTCTCAGCAATCATTGGCCGATTTTCTAACGTTGCCATTCGGGGAGTTGTAATGAGGCTTTTTTTTGGTGCCGTGTAAGAGAAATATATATATAGATACTCCAGTATATGTGCGTCTAGGTGCTGAGAATAGGAATTAATCCAATTTTGCATGCAAGCATCATAAATTTAACATTGTGGAAATAGCATTGATATAATATTGCATTTATATAAATACTTGATTTGTTTAATTCGGGTGTGGGTGTTTCAAACTGGAATTAAGTTTTGCTCCTAAATCTATAAATTTTCTTTCAAATAACATTTTTCGTCTCTTTTTTTTAATCGAAATGTAGAAGTTTAAAAACATTATATATAACAGGGGGTCCCGTAAATGTTGTTACAAACTTCTAGTAAGAGATAGAGTCCACCAGGTTTAAAATTGCAAAGGAACCCATGCACAGGAAAGTTGTCGTAAGCTAGAGGCGCTTCCCTATTAAATCCTGTTCAGAAGTACTCGAAGAAACAGTTCATAACAGGGAAAAAATCAATAGAGGCGTATAACGACATTCCTTGTTTCTTATGAATTCTTAATTCTGATGATGTGTCCTAACTTTCTTAGAAGTTTGTCGCAACGTCTATGCGATCCCTGTTACATTTTTAAACTTATACATTTTAATAAAAATAGATTAAAAATATAATTTTAGAAAGAAAAAAAAACTTGGATAAACTGATTGCAGATTCGAAATCAGCGATACGAAAGCGTCTAAGATCTGCTAAAATCTAAATCTGCTAAAAAAAACTTATGCAACAGAAAAAAAACCCAGAAAAAAACAGCGTTATTCATGCTATTACTTTATTCATTTATTACTTTACTAAATTTAGTTTAGTCTAAAAATATTATAATTTCTCCGATTTCATTTTTTTTTCCTTTTTATTAGAAAACAAGTGACAAAAGAAGCATAATTGATGATTGTGTGTAAAAGTTGGTCAACAATTAAGTGAAGTGTAAAATTTGTGCAAAATAAATAAACACTACAAAGTATATTTCTTTTTGTATTTATTCAACATTAAAAATCAACAAAAAAAAAATTCAAATATTTATTGTACAAGGAATGACTTATCAAGTATAGAATGTTTCAAGAAGTATTTAATAACACTTTGAATAAAAACGAACACATGCAAGATGTGCTCCTATATATTGTACAAAGCATGGTAAAAAAAAATGGCGAATGTTTCAACATTTGAAAAACAATGAGAGTTTGAAATGTGCAGTTAACTTCGCACAATAAGTGTACAAGTGTCCCCGAAAGTTAAGCACAACAGTAACTTTGGAAACTTTAATATTGTTGCCCCAAGCTTAAAAGAATATAGGTCTAAATGCTATTTTCTGTGAGCAGGACTGATTCGAATGTGAAACAGTTCAATGGAGAAATCCAACTTATGATGCTGAACTAAATCAGTTGTCCTTAAGTAGTCCGATTGATTGAGTTTTCTGGTAACTAATAGCAACAATGCCATTTTCCATTCACTTTTGTTGCTACTGGTAATCCTTAAATAAATTGACACAAGATTGAAGGTTATTCAGACAAAGTAAGATACCTTCAAGCAATACAAGTACCTTAAGTATCATCAGCTTTGGTCTCTCTAAGAATTAATGTTTAACACAATAAATTTTGGTATCAATTGTTACAGTTGTTAGGGAGAACCATGAAATATTGGTTGAAATATGCGGAACTAAGTGATGGGTGTTTGGAGGAAACTATATTTAACACAGAGTGTTAACACGATGATCCTAAACTTTAAATGTGTGAAGTGAATGTTAACAAACAGGAGACTAGAAATAATTCCTCGAGTATTAAGTAAACCCATTTCTTTCTCATTAGTTTTGTCTTGTGCACATTCATCAACATTTTATGGGCCTCCATCTTAATCTTGTTCAATTGATAGCAAAACTCAAAGTTTATTAGTTGTCCCCCTGCACTGCGCCTCACATTTTTAGATTCAACGTGTTCTACCATAATCACAAAAAAAAATAATGCTGTTTGTTTTTATGCTTTGAAGCATCTCGAATAAATGTTTGGATAGGTTTTAAAAAAGTTAAACTTTAGGAGTCACAATTTTATATTTTTGTAATGAATAGAATTAATAATTTAATTTACATTAAATTATAAGAATTAATGCTCTCTCCTTTTTTTAAATGCGGCATCATAATTTTTTATTGATACAAAAATTTTACCAAAATTTTGTTACCTTAACAATATATTTCTTATACTTAAAGGTTGAGATAAACTCGAGCATTTTTTAAAAAAAGGTCCATTCTTAAACAAATTGGAGAAGTGATTGCAATTTTGTGCAAAAAGATGTTTTGAAGTGATGAAAATGGCATAAATTTGCACTGAACTCCAGAAACTTTTAGAGGCTTAGTTTCTCCTTAGATATTTTAACATTTACCAAACTTTTTTGACCATGCTTTGTAAATGGGACTTAAAATGGAATTAAAAGCAGTTACAGAATAAGATATATGACTTATAGTGAAATAATCATATGCTTGACAACCTACAGCAAAATACATTATATCATTCAATAGAGCTAAAATATATAATCTATTTGGAATGTTGTATACCAAACTAGACTATTTTTTCCCCTAAGATGGGTGGTAAGGCTTAGAATAAGCTTATAAGTAGGAGAGACGGCATCACTTATTGCTGGAGGCTATAGCAGCCATGCATATTTCCCACATGTGGAAATGTACGAGTATTAAAAGCAAATTCTAACATTAAGATTTAACTATTTACATGACACAGGCCATAATTAAAGATATACTTTGTTCTTATGATTTAACTTTTAGTTCACAGGAAATAAATTCAATACTTTGAGCTATACTGTTGGAAAATTGGAAAGGAAACAAAATTAGAAAAGTTTGAATTTTTTGTCAAAAATTTGAAAGAACATACTTAGATCTGGTTAGGCTTTTTATACCATAAAAGAATTGGGGGAAAAAACAAGATGTTTATAATTAAAGTCGATATTAGTGAGCAGTTTGTTTCATATGCAGTAGAATTTCAAAAAAACTTGAGTAGTGGTAAACAAAATGCTGGGGAATTTATCTAACGAATAAAAAAAAAAGTTCCAGAAATTGCAACTGGATGGCAATTATTAGTCATCACTTTCTTACAGCTTGGCCTTCAAAAATTCTCAAACATGAATATTTCTTGATGCGAGGATGACTAAAACTTTTATCTACTGCTCTCTCATCATATCTGTCTAAGAAATGTCATGTGCTTAAAATTTATCAACAATTGGACAAGAGATAATTTGATGCCGGAATGTTGCAGACAACAGTTAAGATAATACTGAACATGTTTGGTAAACAAGCTATTGTTGGATTTTATATGTTATTGATTGTCACCAAACAATTTTTTTTTTTTTTTTTTTTNTTTTTTTTTTTTTTTTTTTGGTGTTGGTTTTAAAGAAGTGAAATATCAAGCGAGTCCGCTTTTAAAAGAATGAAAAGAGAATCTAATATGCTTTTTAAATTTAGAAATAAAAGGCGAAAAGCGAAGAGTCTATGGATACAGAAGGTTCAATATTTTCGTTTTAATTATGATCATTAATTTAAAAAATAGCATTAATAGAGCTATATATTATGGTTTTAATGGTACTTTTTAACGCAAGAGTGAAATTTTTCTTTGTTTATAGATATTAAGATTTTGCATCAAAATAAAGAACTTAAAACTGATGTGTCTCTTAATTCTGTAATTTATAGCAAAGAATACAGGGAAATTCAATAAATTGTTCCAAATATGCTTTCCAAGTAGTTTTGAAATACTATATAGAAATCAAAATCAAAGATTTCATAAGATGTATATGTTGTTTACTATACTTTTAAAACATCATTTTGAAAAGAGTAAAGCATGATATATTTTAAGCTAGACTAAATAGCAAGTATCAACTAAGTTATCAAAGCAATCTGAAACAAACTACACAAGCAGTTACGAAATTTTTCGAGACAAAGTTGCTATTAGTTTTTCGTGTCAGTGCCCAATTTTCATGAAATTCTTTGGCTTAGTTTTTTCTCCTCACCAATACTAACTTAAATTGTAGACACCCTGTATTATCAAATGAATTTATTGTCAAATAACAAATGAAAAAATTATAAATTAATTACATAAAAATTTTAACCCATGGATAATTATTGAATTTCTTTCCCATGTACAAAACGGAAAGCAGAGAGACAATATAATTTCAAGTATAACTTTAAAAAAAAATTGAAGTAATCGTTGATAGTTCGATGATATAGTTTAATGTTATCGTTGTATGAAAGCATTTCCTATACACAGGGTGACCAGAAAAAAGCGCCTCAATAAAGAACTAATATCTCCAAAACCACTGTACATAAATCGTTAAAAATTTAGGAATAAAAATACTAACAACTGGACCTGTTTCGCAGATGCTTCCTTTTTCGTGTACTTTTTATCACTTTCCGAATCATGCAATTATTCTGGGCTATCCGGATCACTGAGGAATAGACATTAATCGGCCACATTATTCTCCTGACTTCAATCCAAGCAATTTTTTTTGTGGGAGAAGTTTTAAAGAAAAAGTGTATTAGAAAAACCCCAAAACTGTTTCTCAGCTTAAATGTGTAATTTAAAGAGAAATATTATGTGTCAATTAATGTGCAAGCCCTGGAGTCAGCAATACAATATTTTGTTCCTATCACGCCATTTCACGTAATGGCAAACATTCTGCACTCATGATTTCATAAATGTAGAATACATATTTTTTTAAAAATTGGAATATATTTTTATTCACCTATTTTCTTGCTTCATTTTATATTTGAAACACTTCTTCCTGGTCACCTGTATTTTGAAAACAATATTAAATAAATTGTTTAAATTTATGCATAAAGGAGAAAATACAAACAAATACATTGCCTTATAGGTATTAAATCATTTTAAATATAAAACATTCTAGATTAAAATAATTATACCTCCTCAATACATTTAACAGGAGCTATTTTTAAATGTTGAAAAAACAAACATTCAATAATAACCTACATATATCATGAAACGGTTACATAATCAATATTTAAACCGTATACTATATTTCAAACAGAATAATCATTAACCAAAGAAGCAAAATTGTGCATATAGAGTACTTGATTTTTCATTTGTGAGAAACTTAAATGCCATATTAAAATTCCATTATATGAAGGAAAAACTTTATAAGCATAAAAAGGGATAAATTCTATATCCTATAAATATTTTGAAAAGATTTAGTAGGATTTTATATTAATAAATGTAATTGATCATTCATGTTTAATATAAATTGAAATATAAATCAAACAAAAATTGTTTCCTACTTGCATAAAATGCAATCAAATACTTATTTTAACATAGTTTTGAAAATATGAAAATCTAAGTAAAATGGCACAATTCAATACGAAGAAGCCTTAAAAAATAATTTGATCATCAATTGAAAAGAAAGAAGTAGGTGTAGTTCAATTCCATCTTAGATAAATAGTGAATTACATCAGAAAACTGATAACTTTGTTCATTAATTCTTCACGGTAACAAAATTCCTTCAAACACTCAACTATATTTGGCAGGCAGAAAAGAAAATAATATATTTCAGAGACTTTTTCTAACAAAAACAATAGAAATATTTGTTCCTATCACAAAGATCATTGAAAACTGTGAGGTACATGGAATATATATGGGCACACAAAATGATTGTATGCTAAGAGATTGATTGTTTTACACTGTTATTGTCCTAGATCAGGGGTCGCTACCCTCTTTGTACTCAGGAGCAAATTCTAGAGTACTGGTTGGATAGCGGGAACCATTTAATTTTTTCAAAGTGAAATTACAGTTGGTACTTATATTTTTAAAACATATTTTTTATCATGGTCGCACAGCTCTGAACACATGTTAAAACAAAGGATGGGCATCATGGTGCCCGCAGCCATAGGGTTAGGGATCCCCGTTTTATTCTGCAAGATCCTCACTAATAGTGCATTAAAGTAGAAAGTTGGTAAAGTATAAGCAACATAATTAAAGTCATACGAGGAGATGAAGATTCTTTAACTGAATGAAATTTATGGCATGAAAAGACAAATTCTGGTGTTAACATAAAAATTTAAAATTTACGTTTACGTAAATTTTGACTCTTTACGATTTGAGCAAATAAAGCAGAATAATTACATCGCTGGAGTATTCAGAATATGATGATCCTATTTACTCTATTAAAAAATAAGTTCAATTCCACTAAGTGTGAAAGTATATCAATTATAAAAGTAAGCTAAATTTCACACAAAACATAAAGTAAGATTTCTTTATTTACTCAAAAATTATTAAAACTTTTATTAGCCAATAAATCCTTATTCAGATTCTTTTTAAAAAAATAATGTGTACTTAATTATAGTGCAATAATAGAAATTTTAATTATTTTAGCTTTTTAAGTTTTGAAATTAACAACCAGAATTTTTCTAGGAATTTGTACATTTGTTAAAATAAATTCTTTATAAAAACATAACGAAAATAAGTTTCTTCATAAGAAAAAAATATACATAAAATAATTTCTTCAGTAAATAAAGCTACAATTTTGAAATAAGTTAAGATCTTTTTGGTTTAATAGCAATCACAGTCATTTGTGTATAATAAAAAATAATCAAAAAAGCAACATCAGATAACAGTCAACATTAAATCAATTAATTTGGAAACTGCAATAAATATGTAATATATGATTTGAAGTATGGATTTATGTTTCACATTAAATACTCTGACTGAGATATCAATATGAATATGTACAAATAATATACAAAACAAATGAATAATGTCAATTATTTTGATTAATGTCCGTAAGTTTAAAAATTTTTTCAACATTACACAATATATAATTCTTTAAAGCCATCACAATTTTAATTATGCCTCTCTTATGTTTTGATTTAAAACTGCCGCATACACAATATCTAATTCAATACAAAATTGATTTGACACTGATAAAAATACGACTGATTTGTGACTTCCAAAATATCTTCTAGAAATTGGTTTCCATTTGAAATTTAAAAAAGCTAATTATAGAGAAAGAGCAAAAAGTATCAAAACTATGCATTTTCATGATATGTATACTATTAGTTTGCTTGTCTGTTTATCACAATATAACTACAGCAATTAGATATACTTTGATAGCATTAAAATTTTAGCACTTGATTCATATAAATTTCTTAATATAAATTATCATAAAAATTAGTGAGTTTTACAAGAATGTGAAGATAAATTTCTAAAATTGAGATAATTTTTGTAAAAATAATTTTTTGCAGAAATATTACTTTTTTTATATCCAGCTTATCACAATAGAATTGCAGTAGTTAAATACATTTAATCAGCGCAAAAATTTAGCATTTAACTAATATAATATGTTCAAAAGTATAGATAATATGTTTAAAAGTATAGATAATATGTTTAGTATTTGACTAATATATGTGAATAAGAATGTGAAGATATATTTCTAAAGTTTAGACAATTTTTTAAAAATAATTTTTTGCAGAAATATTACTTTTTCATCTTATTACAATATTACTTTTCTATATCCAGCTTATCACAATAGAATTGAAGTAGTTATATACTTTATCAGGGCAAAAATTTAGCATTTAACTGATATAAATTAATTAAAATCAACTTTACCAAAAAAATTTATGTAATTAACAATTTACAAAATTTAATTAAATTTTAAACATAGTTCTATTAGTTAAGTCTAGATTAAAGAAAGAACATGATTATTAGAAATTTCAGAGAATTTTACAAGATATTGAAGACATATTTATAAAATTGTGATATTTTTAAAAATTTTTGAAGCAATATTGCTTTCTAATCCTGTTGCAGAATTGGTCACAATAGAATTGCAGGGATTAAATATACATTAACTGCAATAGAACTGTTTGAATTTAAATACATAGTGCTAAAAGTTAAGTCTCTCTATTTTTATTATTTTCTTTAAAAAAAAAAAAGATTACAAAACTATCGGCAAAAAATTTGCATTTTTGTTTAGTTTCCAAGTATTTTCGATTTTTTTAAAAAGATCATTATTAAAATAGCATTAACATTTTTAAGAAAAACTTAAACATAAATCTTGTTTTATAATTTGAAAAATGACAAAAATTATTAAAAAAAGCCATCTATTTGAATTTATTTTTGTAAGTTTGTACATCATTTAATATAAAAACTTCATTATGCCTAAATTCATCATATTTTTCATTACATTCTTTAAGTTTTATTATTCATATAAAATCTTACAAACTTTAAATAATATTGTTGTTGTTAAAAAGACAAACTTTTTTATTTTGGTTAGCTATTTTTCAGACTTTGTCAAGAGATCATAAGCACATAGTAAACCGAACTATGTTTTCATTGTTTAATAAAGAATAAATGTTATGATCAATATACATATATGATATACATATTAACTAATGATTAATGAAATAGAGTTGCCTTGATGAACTTATGATTAGTGAAATTTCAAAAGGATGATAATTCAACAAGAGAGCCAAAACTCTAGATGTTGTTAGTGAAAACAAATAAATAAATAAGGATTGTCAAAATCATTATTTGTCTGATTCTGACTGTCTAGACTAAATTCTATGTCAGATTTTGTTTACATAAATCATTTCACTGCTTTTTCTAGAGACAGCCACTGTATGGTTTGATTAAGTACTTTTCTCAGCCACATATTCAGATGTTGAAGTAATGGATACAGTTTGTAATCTGCACACAAATAAGAAAAAGAAAAATAAGAAAATATTTGCTTAACATAACAAACTAAAGACAAAGATGTAACAGCGGTGATTGTAACACAAAGTAAAAAACCCTGAAACTTTTATGTGTAAAAACTCGAAATCACAATATTAATTCATATTGTTAACATTTAATATAATTTTTTTAAACTAAGGTTTATAATTAAATTACCTTTAAAAGAAAAAAAATAACACCTTTTAGTAACTAATTTAAGAAAAACTTAGTTCTTGCAAGAATCGAGACATTGGATTTTAAGAATGCGAAATTACAAACCACTATATTGGATTTTTAAATAACATAAATACGAATCGTAACGCATACTTTTTAGATCGCGAGAATAGGAATTGCAATTCGTAACTTTTAAATCGGGTGTAAATACGATAACCGATCTTTTGACACTGCTTGAACACTAATAACGGCATTTGATTTTAAACTCACGTGAATACCAATCACGATACTGATTTTAAAACAGTTTAAATAAAAATCAAGAAATTGGATTTTTAAATCATGTGAATACGGATCGCCACGTACGATTTTTAAATTGCGTGAATACAATTTAAAATGTGTACCTTTAAAATCAGGTGTAGTTTCAAGTGCTAAAAATGTCACAAATCCGACAATTCTAAAGAATAATATTGGCTGAAAATTAACATTTATGAATATGTGTCTTTAACGCGATTTAGCGAAAGTTTTAAATTTCAGATTGTGGAACTCTGTGTTCGACAATCGAAAATTTTAATTCGAGGAAGTCCGCGAAACGACGGCCTTGAGATACGCGGAATTACAAAATTTGCGAGAAAATTACCATACTAGATTGATTTATGCCTTACTGTTAGTTTTTGACGATACGAAAAACCCGAAATACAATCACCCCTGATGTAAATAAGAAGTAAAACATAAACAAAGTGAAAAAACTGTTAAGAATACAGAAAAAAAATATATAATTAAAAAAATATTTAAATCTATGGATGGTTGACAGTACAAAGTTAATTACGAAATTGAATTAATTAATTAAGCCTCTGTTAATTAATTCATTAACAAAGTAAATTACGCATTAGTTACGAAAATGAAAGGAGATTACAAGGTTGTTACCATTTCTATTTTATTTTCATGCAAAAGAAAAGAATTTATGCAATCATGCTGACTTTTAAGAGCTTTATTTATTTTTTTACAGAGTTTTTTTCGTAATGTAGTTTTTTTTTTTTTTTTATCCTCAACATTTAGAATGAAACGAATCAAAAAATAATCATAAATAAATAATTTTATGCTTAAAAACGCGCAAAAGATAGCACATATTATTCATTTTATTTATTGATTTTTCAAATATTTTCAGTTGAATTCAAAATTTAGTGCCCTCATTAATTGGGAACATGAAAAAAAATTTGACTGATAATATTGAATTAAAACTTAATATACAATAATAAAGCTTCCAAGAATCTTGAGCCTGTTCACACCTTGCACTTGCATATGCATTATGAATGAAATGAATGCATGAAGTTTACTAAGTTTTTTTAAATTTTTGGTAACGCATTGTTTACTCTCTGTTAACCATCCATAACAGCGAACCATGCATGCAAAGAAAGCGTTGAAAAATAAAATTTTGAAAACAAATTAATTGAGAATATTTAAGTATAAAAAAATCAAAATAAAGCAATTTTCATTTAACTTATAGTAGAAAAAAAACTGATTGAAGAAAGTGACTTTCAAATTAGAATTATTCCTCATCAATGATAAATATGTCAATAAAGTATAAATAAAAAATTACAACATTTAATTTTTTTCAACCATTATAAAATGTTAAAATTTAATGCTATTTACATTTTAAATCTTATAACTACCTTACATTTTCACCAATTAAAAAATCTTCAATTCTTTAAAAATATTAAAAACTGGATAAAAATGTAAAATTTAGCATCAAGAATTTTTAAAAAAATACGATATTTTGTTTCATAATAGCAATTCATGTTTTTTGCTTATGCTCCTTAATCAATTTGTTAAACCAAGGTTAAAATTTTCAAAAACTTATTTTGAAATGAAAAAAAAAAAAATGTGACTAAAAATTTCAAATTATTTGCAATAGAATATACTTAATCAATAAGACGAACAGTTGTAATTTTCACACTTATTTTACAAAAACAAATAATAAATATAAGATCAAAATAACAGAAATGGTCTGATATTTTTTTTTAAAATCTTGAGAAAAATAAGTAATGGATATCAGCCACTAACAATCTAAAAAAGCACAAAAAAAAATTTCCATATTAGGGATACAAAAAGAAAAAAAAAATCTATTCCTGCAAAAATTTTTGAGTGCAAGCTACAAATCTAAAAAAAAATATCTTACATTGAAATTTTTAAGAAAAAAACCCTAAAAAGAAAAAGCTAAAAAGGGAAAGTACTTATTTACTTACACAATTAAGTGAAAAGGGAAAGTGTTATATCTACTATAAATTTTTTTTAACCAAATTATTTTATCAGGAAGGAAACTATACAACAGGATATAATTTAAAGGAAGAAAGAAAAAAGCAACTAGAGACACATTTATACTACAAACACTACAAATATATACGACTTATTATTTTCTGCAAATCTTTAAAAACAAAGCACTTTGAAATATCATTTCACTGCAAACTACCTAACTACTTTAAACTATTATCTAAAAATATTATTAAAATTAAATCAAAACTGACAGTCAAATGCGAATTTGACTGGCACTTGACATCGGCACATAACCTCATGGCTAAAAATAATGTTTAATTATATTCAGACAAATTTTCAGCAATAAAATTTTAACACAACAGGTATATTGTGAAATTAGAAAAAAAAAAAATAATACATCTTTTACCAAATAAAATATTGCAATTATTAAAAAGTTTTAAAAAAATATCAATTTTAAGCCACACATTCCGTATCTGATTGTAGTATTGTTCGAGAAACAGGAAAGTTAAACAATAACAGAAAAACAAAAGCAAATTGGACATTCACACATTTTTACAACACTTCAAAGCTACAAATATTGACAATAAACATCTACATTGCAAGATAACAAATATAAATGATTATTTATTTGGACAGACAAAGCAAGAAATAAGCACAATTCATTAGTTTGGTTAAAAAATAAAAAAAAGATTGTTTTCACACATATACACAAATTTATTCAACACATAAAAAAAAATTAAAAAAATTGTGCATAAACAATCACTATTCAAAATATATAAACTCATATAAAATATATAAACTCATCAGTCTTAACATATGAACCAAATAAACATTATCTAAAAGGTAGAGCATCACATAAGCAAATAATGTCACACTTGTGTACATTAGTAAATTGCAAAAACAATGTGCATTAGTAACATGTATATGCAGTTAAATGCACACTTTCACGTTAGTAAAAAAACATACACATAAATTAAAAAAAGAAAAATATCACAAAATCGAAAGTTATTTTTTAAAAATATTGATGGAATTTTTTAATTATATTTTTTTAGTGGTTGCTAACAGTGACTAACAAAATACTTTAGCGGAAAATATTTTAAGTTACAAGTATTTTTCGAAAGCACAATTATGCAAAGACTAATAAAATAGTTCATACTTGAAATTTGTAATTATAAAAAAATACACTAACCATGTCTATTCAAGATAGCGAAGGCGATGAATTAATCTCTGTAAAGAAAAAGAATATTAAAAATATATATCTAAAACTAAAAAATGTAAATAGTGATAAATTGTTTTAACAGCGCATAAAATTTTTTAGCGCTTTTAATAATGAAAAACTTTGTATTTTTAATACAGTCTGTGTATAATTAAGATTCTTAAAAACTAGATATTCATATTTGTGTTTTCTGAAAAAAATAAAAAAGATACACATTTAAATGAATAATTCAATGATCAGAAATTCAAACTAGAAGTAAAATTTCTGTAATAACAACAGTGTTACACTTACAGTAATATTTCATTTAATAACAATAGCGTAACTGCAATTATACTTTATCAAACAAAAACATTTGTTGGTCGTTATATTTGTTATAGAATGCTTGTTTTTTGTTATGTTTTTTCTTTTTGTTTGCATTTATGACAGAAAATCAATATTTTTAAAATTTTAAAAACTGGCTGAAATTCTTAATTTGGAAGTTTATGTAGTATTAAGAAAAATTACGAATAAAATTAATAAAAGACTATCTTTAGTTTTCACATTAACTGTAAAAATTAATTTAAGATTATAGGTATATATAGGCAATTATCTTAACATTAGAATTTGGATTCTAAAGTATTTACAGGTTTTGAAATTTTTATAATAATTATTTTAAAATTTACAGACAGACTATAAAAATTAGTGATTTCAATTTTTAACATTTCATATCAGACTTAAACTATTACAAAAATACCATTGTTTCGGACATTGTGAGAGAAAACTTTATTAATGCTGCAGATTAACACAGACTTATTAAAAAGAGTAATTTAAAATAAAAATAGTAAATATTAAGAAAAAGTTTAATAGAAAAAAAATGTTTTTTTCTTAACAGGTATAAAGTGCATATTTCTCAAAGAGTAAAAAATTATCTATAGAAAAGTTAACTCCTATTTAAACACTTATAGTATATTATGATAACCAAAATAAAAAGATCTAAAGACTAGAGTTTATGAAGAGTTGAAAATTAGTACAAGTAAAAAGTTTGAACACACAGCAACAAAAACACAGACAAAACACAAACAAACAGCAATACATCATAGAAAGCAACAAAAAAAAAAATTGAAAGTAATTTCCTTTTGATTTTTGAAATAATATTGGAAATAAAAAATTTTATCATGAAAACACGAAACAATTATGTAGACGTACACAAATATTTTTGCATAATTTTCAGAAAAAAATTGAAAGAAATTTTTGGTTTTTACACAAAATTACCAAGTGGTAATGAGATCAGTTTTTCATGATGCCAACACTAGTGGCCAAGAAAATGACATTGACTAAAATTGAAATCGTTCCCAAAATTCATGTACTTTCAATTACATTTTGAAGTCAATGGAGGTAATCCCTAAGAACGACCAGCCTCCACTAACGACCATTTTACCGTGGAATAGAGAGTGGTCGCTCTAGAGAGGTTTCACTGTAATATAAACTGATTTTCAATTATTTCGGGTTTAGATATTTAGGCAGAAACATCTTTTTAATTCCTGACAATTTTGCGTACTTAATAGAAATTTAGTTCATTATTTAAAAGCAAAGATTCTCAGTTAAATACAGCTGTTACTACAATCACTGTCTTTGACGTAAAATTTTAGAATTCTAGTTTAAAAAAAGTATGACATTGGAAGTCAAAATACCTTAAAATAAAAAAAAAACTTTACAAATTACTTTAAGAGTATATTGATGTGTAAATATAAAAACCAATAGAAATTTGAAGGCGTTTCTAATGATCATCTTTCAACTACTATCTGTATCTTTCCATTAACCTAACAGGTTTTGATAACAGGTTTCTCAACAGCGATTTGAGAGATTTTCATAGTGTTTTCGCTTTTTCCTCATTCAATATTAATTTACAACTATCAATGCATACATTCCTTTTAGTTCATTTTTGACAAGGATTCTAAAACTTGTACAGGGTATTCTGTAATGATCATAATGACAAAAAAAATATCAAAATTTAAATTAGTATGGAAGGTGTGACTAAAAACAACAAAAGCTCCACGATTGCCAGAAAAACAGACATTAGTAAAAAGGGTATTATTAGAAACCTCTTCATGTTTCGACAAACTGATTAGATTTTTAAGCCTGGCTCTGCCTCTGTATCGATTTCTCATAACTTCATGTAGTTCTTGTTTTCTTAGTTGCTTAAACATTAATTTGTGTTCTCTAATGTGTATACTTTTCCCACTTTATTTTTGACATGGATACAAAAAATATATATTAAGGGTGGCCATTAAGGAACACGTCATATATTCAAAGCAGTGATTGCAGAACATTCGGTATGTTAAATATTTTTAAGATGAGTTTGGATTTTTCAGATAGATCAGGATTAACAATGATAGAGATCATTTGGTTTAAGGTAGGAACTGGAATATCAAGGTTGGAATTCTAACCATGTCATCAATGCAATAGACAAAAGCAAGAAAGAAATACAAATAACAAATCAACTATCTTCATCAGAATCTTCTGCAGCAAATGCACGATTGATACCACGAATATGTACATACTGCACTGTTTTCTTCTCTGTACTGGTAGTTGCATCCTTCCACCATGGATGATTGAAGAGTCCCTCAACGTCTTCCAGAGAAACACCTTTTGTTTCCGGAAGCATGAGAAACAGCCAAACAAACCCAATAACAGCTAATGAATCATAGAAATAAAATGCACCTAGAAAAATAGATAATGAAATGTACACATTCTGTCATAACAAAAGGGTAATCGTACAAAGCTGTCATTAAGAAAAAGAAGAAAAAACAATTTAACATGCTTCTGTCACAAATCATGTAATTAAACTTACAAACTCCTCTATAATCGAAATACCTATCAAAATTAAAGATTGCTTATTCATTATTTAAATTACCTAGAATAGTCTTTTATAGGGAATACTCATACAGTTTTAAGCAAACCATTCTGAGACACAGTGAAAAGTATTACAGTTATATTCCCAACAAAAGAGGCAAAATTAAGTATAAGCTTTTGTCTTTTATCAAAATTAATACAGGCGAGGACAGATAACATTTATAAAAATTTCTTTCTATACTTGCTCTCAAATTCGTACACTCTTCATTATTCAGTTTCAGTAGCATTTACTCCTACTCAAAATAATAAAATAGAATAGTATGCAAAGACATACCCTCCAACTTATGAGGATTTTGAAAATAATTCTTTCTAGTGGTAGCGAACCAAAGTAGAAGTTTTTAAAGCAAATGGATATCTCATAAAACTTTTATCATAACTTAAGAATCTAGCCATATGGCCTGCACTTTTATAAGTAATAGTGGACAAGTTGCGCTAAAATTAATTTTTTAAAAATATTATGACATTAATTTTGCTACCGTCTGAAAAGAAGATTTCTGAAACTACGGAAATTCCGTAGCAGTTGGAGGGTATGCAAAGAGTTTGGAAGCTGTAAAACCACTTCATAGCTTTTGGTTGATTGCTTTGAATTAGATTGAAGAAAGTAATTATTTTTATTATTAAACCTTTTACAAGAGGTTAGAGAAGTGAAAACATCCAAAAAACGGGAACAATTAGAAAAAAAGTGGGGGATTTTGACACATTTCACACCTTATAACTGCAAAAAAATTTTTGAAGAAAATTCTTTGAGTTTCTTTAAACAGCGCTTCTGAGCTTTTTTCTACATATTCTAGTTTGCAGGCCACTTTTCCTCCCTTAAACACCCTTAAGAAATAAAAATATTTATCAAACGGTTTGATTAAAAGTAGATCAGGGAGAGATCAGAGAGGGAAGACCTGATTCAAAGAATTTTTTCAGCATTCTTAAGGGGAGAAAATGTGGGCTGCAAGATAGAATATGTAGAAAATAATTTAAAAGATTCTAAAGGAAATGAACTAAAAAGATGATTATTTCTAATAATTTTTTTACAGTTGAAGAGGACAACACCTTGAAAACTTTCTCGTTGCAGAACTTTTCACTTCTCTATCATCTTAACAGCAAAAATAATTCTCCTTTTATTTCCCCCAAATCAAATTCATGGCCATAAAATTATCAAAAAGTGATTAACATAAGAGAAGGGCTTCTGGTAAATGGGGGTCATATTTGGTTGTTGTTGTTCATTTACGTCGCACTAGAGCTGCACAATGGGCTGTTGGCGACGGTTTGGGAAACATCCCTGAGGATGAGGATCCCCGAAGATATGCCATCACAATTTAGATCCTCTGCAGAGGGGATGGCACCCCCGCTTCGGTAGCCCGACGACCTGCACATCATATTTGGATTCAAAAGGTCAAGTAAGAACCAGTAGGAATAGCATCAGTGCTTGAAAAAAAATTTTTTTTTGTAGCATAGTGTTTTCAGACATTATTTCAGTTTTATGTGTGTTACAATATAAATACTGCAAGCAAAATTATTGGACATCCTATAGTTGTGTATTGAACCCAAATATCAGAAAGACAAACGCGAAAGTCAATAAAGAATAATGGAGCTATTTTTTTAAACCAGTGATTGGTGAATATGAATAAAAATTTCTTGGAGAATTTACATTGAAAAGTTTTTAATAGGTTGGATATGGGAAGTGTGTAATTATTTGACAAAACATTTTACAACATTTAAAGATGAATGTTACTCTAGCATTAATTTGAAATACTTTAAATTAAAAATTAATCCTTATTAATATTATAGTTTGTAATAAAGATAAGAATTCAGAGTATTTTTAAATATTTTGTGGCAGTTAAAAAAATTCAAGCAAGTGAAAGATACTTATAAACATAAAACTACGATTGTAAACTCGTGGTTAAGGCAAAATCTAGTTTTCAAAAATTATAAATATTTTTACTAACCATATTTTGTGATAGCTTGCATCAAATCCAAAAATGTCAAGGAAATCACAAAATTGCACAGCCAATTAGTTGATGTAGCAATTGAGTAGCATGTACCACGAGCCCATAAAGGATAAATTTCTGAATTTATTGTCCAAGGCATACATCCCATACCTGAAAATATTTTAAATTAAATACATATTAGTAAATATAGTAAGAAGATTTTGGGAGTAGAAGTAATCTTAACAGAAAATGCAATATTAAAAATATATATATATATATTTTGCTGGTACAGTAAAACCTCTCGGGAGCGACCACTTTCTGTTCCACAGTAAAATTGTTTTGGATGGAGGTCGGTCATTTTTAGAGGTTGCCGCTATTGACTTTAAAATTGTTAGATTGTCTATAAAAATGATCCGAACTGATATAATTATGTGTAAAAACAATTTTACTAATTATGAATGATAAAGCCATTTTAAATAAATAAACAATTATGTTTTTTGTTTAATTTTGCATTTAATTTTATATCATGAAAATTAGTTAGCTTTAGAAGTTGAGAAGAGGTTTCTCCATTTGAGATGTTTTTTCTAAAATACCTTTTTTTTTCTAATTTAATTTTCAACTCTAAAAGTAAATCATTGATAGCATTGTCTTTAGTGCACTCTGACTGCGACATGAGGTTGTATCTCAAAAAGAGTTCTCTAAATCAGAGCGTCACACAAATATTTTGAATACATTTTAATCTACTTATTTCTTTTGTTAAATGTTTAGTTTTAATATTTATTAGTGTTTCTTTATTTGACCTTTTCCGCATTTGGTGCAGATGTTTTCCCGGTCACTGGAAGAGGTTAAAATGGTCTCTTATAAAGGTTTTCTTAAACACAAAGTCTACGGAAAAAATTCCATGCCTCTCACAAGTGGTCGTAAATAGAGGTGGTCTTTTTTGGAGGTTCCACTGTTTCCTTTAGACGTTAAAGACAAAAACAAAGGTAACGAAATTGTAAAAATAATAATTATTAACATATTTCAACATAAACACAATAAAATATTGCTTTATGACTGGTACAAAACATTAACATAACTTAATCGACAATTGTATTCTAAACCTATGATCTGTGTGTTACCACTAAGGATATTTTACACCAGCACTGTGGTCAGCGCAAGCCGGGACGAGAATTACGCATCAACCAGCCACCGATGGGATTTGAACCTGGGAGGCAAACGTTTTATCTCTTGAACCACCGCAGCTCAGAATTGAGATGCTGTGTTACAATTTGCTAAGGAATCTAAAATTTTTTAAAAGAAATCTTTATGGAGGCTACATATCAAACAATTAAAGAATTCATCTGGCCTCCAGATCTTAAGGTTTTGCACCACTACATTATACAAAATAAAATAAATTTTTATAAATAAAACAAACTGTACCTGGTGCAAAGAAAAATAAATATAACATCAATCCTAAAAATGTGATCCACGAGTATTTGGTGGGACACCATTCATAAGTCCAAGTAACATGAGGAGGCAGGTTTCCATTATCGCAAAGTCCCCCATCTGATAATATCTGGTACGTAGCATTTCTTTTTAAACAGGTTCCATCGAGAGTGCCATTTTGATACTCAGTGTAACAGTACCCGCACGCTGAATTGTCAATACATCCAGCACATGAACTGAAAATTATAATCAAGAATATCTGAGCAAATCAATTTTATTTAATTTTTCGTTCATAAAAGCAACTGAATCTATACTTTCAATGCAATTAAATATTCAATCTTCAATTTTATGAAGATAATCAAACACAGTAATAATAGCAAAATCAGTTACACAACATTAGCGTGAATTCTTATACTTTTTACAAATAGACGTCATTAATCCTCTTTTGGAGATTCGTGAATAAACAAATTATGGAAAAATTAATGGATATAAGTAATATATAAGTAAATGCTCGATGGTATTTTACTCTTAAATTTAATAGAACAAAAAAATTTTAAGAGCTGAAACTTTATGTGTGTTCTTGTTAAGTAGTTTTTAAAACCAAAATATTTTATTTGTATTAACATCAATTTGTATAAAATTTTCAGTATTTTTCATTCCACATTTTGAACAAAAATGTTTTTTAATTTTTTTGGATACAATTTGATTTAGTACCTTTTAAAAACATTTTTATATTTTTGCAGTTCACACCTGATATTGCTACTGGATTTCCTTTGTCTTTTCAAATGCAAGATGGAAAAAATAAATACAATCATAATCATTTATAATACATTATTATTCATAATTTACAGTCAGTTAATGCTCCCCTGAAAATTATTTTTTCTTGAAGGTGTTAGAGGCTTTACATAATATTTTTATACATAAAATGAGTACATTAAATAATTTTAAGTATAAAAAATATTTTACAATTGCATTAAAAACTCTAAATTATATTAAAACAAGAATAAAAAAATTAAAATATAAGTGTTTGTATAAATTACCCTGTCCTTAAAATTGATATAATTTTGTTGATTTTCAATTTCTAAATTTGGAACTAGAATTCATCTAAGAAAGTATTGAATCATTGAAGCATTAATCATTGAAGACTACAGAAACATTTTTAAATACTATCATATTATCCTTTTCTTATACTTGCATAACAAATATTTACCTAAACGTATGACATACAGAACCAACAGTTGATGTATCCTGATAGGTCAAAGCTGGAGAATATGTATCCGCCAACTGGAAGCTGATTCCCAACACAGTCAAACTTAAGATTACGCCTAAGACATAAAAATCAAGAAATTAAACATAAAAACATACTGATAGCATAACTGAAAAATCTCTATATTTTGTCAAAAGATTCTTCTTTTTCTTTAAATGGGAAAAAAAATGTATACTTTTATCTTGATTTATCGAAGTGTATTCATAATGATTTTGACCACAGCTGCACATAAATTTTATTTAAATCTCTCAATAGTAGAAAATAATATGAATCATGGCCACCACCACTGTTTTTGGATATTCAATCTTACATTATATTTTACTTTGCTGTACAAAACTTCAAGAATTATAACAATGTAATAGAAAAATTAACAATCAATAATTAATTAGAGGAAAATTAAATGTTTCGCTTGTAGAAAAAAAATAGTGCGTGGAGTCCCTCCGCGCGGAGGAAGTTAAACTTCGTAACCTGCGACGTTAATTGTAGAAGAATCAGCAGTCGTAGAGGTATCACTAGTTCTATTCAACGACTCTTTTCTTCTGTTCCACTCGCTTCTGTGCTCTGTAATAACGGTAATATTGTGCATTTTTCAATCGTGGACCTCTTGAACTAGTGGAAGTGCTTGTGGTTGCCTCATCGTCTCGCCATGGAAAATGTATTTGTATTAATAATGTATGTGAATGCGTCATAATATAATTTCAACAGAGAAAACCTACCAATCAATTGATATTCACAAGAGACGTACCTTGACATAACCTTAAATCCGTCGCATTATCCGTGGGCAATGTTTTCACTCATTTTTTACAATTGTTGTCCACTAAATTTGAAAATAAAAAATACTATCCTATTAAATTGTATGTGTATCAAATCAAACTAAAAAAATATTTATAGAAAAACAATACTTTTATGACTTTTATTATTTTTATGCTAGTAAGAACCAAAACAATATGGAAATGAATGATGGAAAACTGGATCCTACCACGTGATTTCCCGGCCAATAAAAATGTAGCGTTAAACGTTTAACGCAACCTTGTTGGAAGTCGCATAAGAAGTATAACTTCAAAAAATCATGCAAATATCATACAATTTAATAGTGATCTTTTCAGTTATTTTTTAGTAAGAATGATTTTGTGGCTGTGACTACTGTCATTTTAAACGATTCCAAGTTGCAATAGCGTCTTTTACATAACTTGAAAAGCGCTATCGTTGTTTGTGAAATGAAAAGTCATTTACGACACACATGTTTTTCGCTAGGTTCATATAATGTAATACCAAGTTTCAGCTACATCTATGCACCACAATAGACACTATGTTGGACTAAACAGATAACTTATTTGCTACTCTGTACATAAATTATTAAATCAATATTAACGAAACTTAAACTGCGATAAAACAACAAAGTAATATACAGCAAACATTTGTAACTTGTACTCATAGCAGCTTCATTACTAGAACATTTAGAAAATAAAAAGAATACACATACCAACCAAACTTGTAAGAAGCAGTTTCCTCCGTCCTACCCTCTCTACGAATATAAGTCCGATGAAAGAACAAATGCAATTCATTCCTGAAGTTGCGGCTGACAACCAGATGACCTTGCTTTTATCCTTTACACCACTCATCTCGATTATAGTAGCACTATAGTACCTGCACATTAAAAATTGTACATCTTAGTAAGAAGTTTGGGTAAGGAAAAAGAATTTATCCAAATTATTATGTAGAAAGAATTTATCCAAATTATTATGTAGAAAGAATTTATCCAAAGAATGTTATTAACGTTTAAAGAAAAATATTGATGCGAGATTTTATTTATTTGTTTAAATTGTGGGAATATGAATTTCAATGAGTGATTTTCATGTGCAAATAATTTCAGTGTGCGAATGCGTATTTCGACCCTAAATTTTTATTACCTCAATTTTTAAAAAAATCGCTTGGATACGAATTTCGATGTTTAATTTTAAAATCGCGTAAATACGAATTCCAATGCATAATTAAGTCACTTGATCACGAATCAAAATAGCGGTTCTTAAATCCGTGAAAAACAAAACACGATATTTAATTAAAAAAATCGCGAAAATACGATGCACAATCTTAAATAGCGTAAATAGGAATCGCGTTCTGAGATTTTAAATCATGTGAATGTTCATGAATCATGCTTTTAATCGCGTTTACATAAAGAAAAGGCTTAAAAATGAAAATTTTTTTCTCGGAAGTTCAAAAAAGACAAACTTTCTTAGAAGAAGTGGATTTGTTTTTTCTTTTAAGTAATAGTAAAAATTTTTTCGCGATGGTGACAAATTTTACGCGAACTGCATTCTCGCGTTCATGTATATTATGTAGATCTGCCTATTGTAATTATTTGGCTTAACCTAACATGCAAAAGGAATGCGCATGTCAGGTTGATCAAAATTACACATCAAAATGTTTAGTTCATTATAAAGTACAGTGAAACCTCTCAGGAGCGACCACTCGCTGTACTACAGTAAAATAGTGTCATTAATGCAGGTTGTTGGTTCTTAGGGGTTACCTGCATTGACTTCAAAATGGTAGCGAAGGTTCATGATTTCTTGCAAACGATTTTAAGTTTAGTCAGCGTCATTTTCTTGATGCGTAAACGCCACTTGTGTTGGCGTCATGAAAACCGGATAGATGAATAAAATTTAGCGTCAATAAAAATGATCCCTACTGATATAATTATGAGTCAGAACAAATTTACCAATTATGAATGATAGAACTACTTTAAATAAATAAACAATTATTTATTTTAGCTTAAGTTTGCATTTAATTTTATATCATAAAAATTAGTTAGCTTTGAAAGATGAGAAGAGGTGTTAAGTAAAGACAAAATATTTTTTATCAGGAATATAAGGACATTTACGACCCCTGTATAATGTGCATATACCAGTAACTAAAATTAAGAAACGAGACAGTAGCATTTTAAAGTCTGAATGTAAAGAAAATTTTGTAAATAACGTTGTAATAAGATGACCCCTCTAGCGAAAATAATTTTTTTTTATACAGTAAAACGTTAAATATTTAATAAAATTATATATAATTTATTGCGACTATATAAAGCGATCAGATTAAATAATTGAAATAACGTGTAGATATAAATATTGTTAAAAAAGGTGCCTATGGCGCCTCGATAATTACACTGATAAAAAAAAATTATAATAAAAATGACAGATACTTGTAGAAAGTCTAATAAAAACTTGTCGAAAATTCCAAATGATGTTCATTTATTATACACAGGCAAATAAACAGAGCACTAAATTTATCTACACAGTTAAAACCTCATTAAAGAGTTCTATTTTTGCTTCTATTTTTTTTTTAGTATTGATTTTTCCCTTTGAAAAACAAAATTTTGTAGTAGACTAGCACACTGAAATACCAGGTTGCGTGCGTTTTCAAAAACACGCATTAAACCTCTGGAGACCCAACTATCATTTAAAAGTTCTATAAAGTTAGGAACGCTTTGGTAAACGATGAATTATTATTTATTTTCTTCGTTTTTCTCATCTTTTTTTTTAAAAATCCTTTCTGTCTTTATTGTGCTGTCTTAGTGATCATATTTAATACAGCTTTAGCGCTTAATATTATCTATTATCTAGTATTAACTTACTTTCGTTTTCATTTCGTTTCCCTGTTGGTCATGTTTCGTTTTTCTAACAACAGCAAAAAAAAAAGTTTTGTTGTTGTTTTATTGTTAGAAAAACGAAAAGCAGTCGCCAACACATGGTAATAACTGAGAATGTAGAGGATAAGAGGTTGGGTAACAAACGTACGTAAATTATATGTTTGATTACACACATTTAAAACTTAAATTAATTAAATCTCAATTGTTGGGTCTCAGAAAAGGGAAGTTTTTAATAGCAAAAATTTTTCGTTTTGGCCTAAAAAAGTTAAATGAAACTGGTTGGCAAAATAAAAGTTCATTTTGATAACCAATTAAACGGGTCAAATAAATGTCGATTGTATTTAACTTTTTAATGCAACATTACTTGGTTATGCTGTTTTTTAGTTTATTTATTGCTTTAAAATGTACTGTTTAATGTTCTAGATCTGTGTATTCTTTTAACTTTAAGAAATTTATAACAGTTAAATTCCGTTTCGCTTTCAAGACCTTACCGCATCTTTACAATTTAGACCGCATCCTTACAAATTAAATTCATAAGCACGCATAATTAATAACAGCAAATAACTACACAGTTTGATTTTGACAAAGTTACCAATTTGATTTATTATCCATCAACAAAGGAACTACTGAGATAGTTAGCATATTTATTTATTTTCTCTTAAATTTTAATATGTTATACTAAACATTTTAACAATAAATTTACAAGGATACCATACGAGCGTACGGTGTAAGAGACAAAATTTTAATCCACGCTCACTTAAACAATTTAATAGCTTATTATACTTATATATTATCTTGATTTTCGATTAGCGATTTTAATCTCGAAATTCCACTTATTTAAAAACGTGGATCAGCTAGTCGCCTAAGGTAGTTAGTTATAAATAAATAGCAGTCATCACACAATCGCTAAACAGATTATTTTTCTCAATATTCCAAAGGATCTTCAGTTTTTATCCTCCAAAAAAAAAAAAAAAAAAAAAAAAAAAAAAAAAAAAAAAAAAGCTTCAAGAACATATTTTTTAGCAAATTAAAAAAACATTAATAGTTTTACATGCAAAATAAACCCTGAAAATTTTAACAAAATCAAAAAAGTTAAATATCCAACATTGTCTAACCCTTAAAAAAAAACTTGTCACTTATCCCTCCGAACTTAAGTTCAGCTTTGATTCATTTTCGAAACGCAACATAATTGCTTCAATTAAAGAATCAAGGTAAAGTGCGTGCACATGAACTGTTTTCTCATAGCACGACTCATCTTCATTGCGTAATAACTCTCGGGCAGAACTAATTTTTCACGTTATTGATTTGTCAAAATTTAAATCTTCAAAATGCAACGAGTGGCGATCAAATAGTCATTTTTGAGAAAAATGGACAAAAAACCGTTCTTTTCCCCGTATCTTCAATTGTTATGAAATATTTCACTTACATAACAGTATTGATGCCAGATAACTGTTGAATGGCCTGCAAACTACAGCCGACAATCAATGCTGTTCGCAAAGAGGAATTTCGCAATACTTGTCGAATGATGGAGGCTGTTTCTAAAATGAGAAGGAAAAATTGGTTAACAGAAGAAATCAAACAATGAAACAGCAACAAAAATAAGTAACTACTATTGTGAATCATAAAATTATATAACACTCACGCAATGGGATCTAATTTCTAGGATTAAACCCAGTTGTAGGAAATAGCGCACTAGAAGTTGTGAAACTACTATAGTCGCTACTTTTTTTCGTAGTTTGTAGTGTAGTGTTTTTAAAAAAGTAGTGTAGTGATTTCTGGCAACTACTTTCAACGTTAGTTTAGGAGAAAAGAAACACAGTTCTGACGCAACTATTTTTTCGAATTTGAAAGGTACAAATCTTCGCGGGTCCGTCAATCGATACAATGAAAATGACCCCATAACTGCTAAGTGTTAACAGAAATGGCGCATTTAAAATCACTTGTAACTAACATTTAAACTAGCCATTACGAAAAATAGATAATTTATCACTTTGATCACACTTTCATATGCGAATGTCCACTAGTGATACATTGATGTTGTTTCAAAGGAAGGGAACGTATTTTCGATTAACTAACTACTTAGAAAAAATAAAACAGCACTAAACAATTAAAAAATTGCAAGTATTTGATATTTTCGTATTTCATAAATTAAATAGTCGCTGTCGAAAAAGCAAAAAGTTGATTGTTAAAAAAAATTTCTTGGTACAACAAATTGACTCATGTAAACATGAACAAATATTTCTTAATTATTCTTTTATGCTTAATGCAATTATCATCATCAAGATTCGTAAGTCAATTTCTAATTCAAAACCATCTTAAACATCAGTGTAAATTAAGTTCTCCAGCAAAGTTCGTCTCCTTAAAGAAGTGACTATATTCCCAAATAGTTTGTAGTCACTACATTTTAAAAAAGCAGTTGCAGTTAACTACATTTGTAACTAAGTAAAATACAGTATAATAAAATACAAAAATAATGTTGCTTTTCCGACCAATAATTAAACTACACAATTAAATTAAGAACCCTAGTACTATGTAACAAAAATATAAGTCTAATTAATTTGATGATTGATTTATTGTTTTGAATAACCAAAAAGTAATCAATTTAATGACTAAACAAGACTAAAAATATTTTTGGAAAGAGGGTGGGAGTACTAATTACGTTGAGAAGATTAATTCACATAAATGCACAAAAGACAAATATAGCTTTATACAAAAACGATTGAGGGGTGAGCATGACATAATTTTGCCTTTATATGACGTCTCGGTGTACATACCAATCGAAAAAACGGAAATGAATTTGGCATCATAAGGTAAGGTTTAGAATTAGTGTTAATTAACGTCTAATTTTCTCGCTTGCGGTTGCCATGATAAAATTTCGGAAATTTCAAAGACTAGCAAGCATTTTTTTCTTCTTCAGATCGAAACGTTACTCACACAGTAAAAAACTTAAAATGAAGTTGAAACGCTATTTATCGAACGAACAGTAGCGACGCTAGACAGAGAGAGAAAAAAAAAGAAATAAAAATCACTGTTTTCATCTCTATTCCCGCTGCTATCAGAACGTGTTTAGTCGAGCTGAATCACTGACGTATCACAAACTTTTCTTTACTTCCTTTTAACCTCGCCACTATAGTGTAAAAATATAGTTTCGATATAAAAAAAAAAGAAGTAGGTTCAGTCATTTGTAAACTTATTATATTTCCGGCAACGTAAACGCGAGAGTTAAACAATTTGAGAATTTTAATTAAAATTGGTGAATTTTTAACGCTTTTATATAGCTCACATCCTAATAATAACCTTAATAATACAAAATTTTATTCGATCCTCATTAACGGCATGCTCGTCAGAGGGTCAATCGACAGTAAAATTTTTCTACAATTACCACGAACATTTTTGTTTATATTTAAAATTAAGTACCCACACTAAGAGACCGAGTGGAAACGAAAAGGCCCATGATAGGCGAAGAACATGAACCATATGCGCATATTCTTGAAAACTTATGGCCTTCCGTATGTCTTGCTGGCGAGGCTTATGATTTAGATTAAAAACTAATTCAAAAAATTAGCTAAAAGTTAGTAATTTAAATCAGATTGAAAAATATTTAGTAAATTTTTCAATCGTGCAGAATGAACTGACAGATGAATTTTATATAAATGCTGGCGTCCGACGGGTGAAGCACTCTTACCTCACCCTGTTATTTAATTTGATTCTGGAGCATATTGTTCAACAATTTGCAACAGAACATCAGATTTTAATTTTTGCCGATTATAAGTAGATGAAGATCAGCAATGGAGGTGGGACATAAAATTAAAGCAGGAAAAACTAATTACTACATGGAAAAAAGTAAAACTTCAAATGATCAAATAACAAAACTTCCTGCAGATCATTTTGATTTTGAAAGAGTGCATAGTTTCACCTACTTTGGCTCCAGGAAGTAACTCAGAAGAAATGCATGCAAAAATTCTTAAAGGAAGCCATTCCTACTTTTTATAGAGTTGCCTTTTGAAAAATAAATTGTTTATAAAATCCTTAAAAATGCGACTTTGTAAAACTATTATCAGACCAATTGTGACATACGGAAGTGAAACACCTGGACAATGGCCAAAACAGATTAAAATGACCTGCTGGTGTTAAAACGAAAGGTCCTGAGGAGAATACCAGGACCTATTAATGATAGAGTTGAACTTCGAAATCAAGTTGAACTTCAAAATTGAAAGTATCATAAATGAAAAAAATATATTGTTCGCATTATCAAATCCCAGCACCTCTTATGGCTGGGCACAGAGAGGAGAGTCAATAATTACGGCTCGAAAAAGATCATTAACTGGATATGGGAGCCAGGCCCAGAGGCCGCTCAAGGAAAAGGTGGAAGGACGGCGTTATTGACGACTTGGAAATAATGAAGATCCGTAGGTGGAGGGAGAAGTGAAAACAGAGGGTTGTATGGAATAGAATTATGGAAAAAGTCAGGGCACAGCAATAGGCTGTAGAACTACAGAAGAAGAAAATTTTCTCGACACCTCAATACATCGTTCATTCTGTAATAAAAACAATTAGTATTAAGAGCTTTATACGAACCATTTTCTTTTTCTCGATCTACTTCTAAGCAATTGCTCTTAATAGTTTCAAATTCTGCTTCATAGTTGGAATTCGGCCCCCTAGTTCTTCGTAGTACGTCCAGAGCAGCGTCGTAACGACCTTTAGAAATGAGCCACCGGGGAGATTCAGGCATGAAAATGAACCCAACCAATTGTATGATCGCTGGAACTGCTGCAATACCCAACATATATCTAAACAGGAAAAAGAAGATAAAAATAAATATTAAGATTATGACCAACATTAGTATTTAAGTAAAATTTTACAAAAACTAATTGAAATTTGACAAAGATTCTGTATCAATTATAATTCTAGTGAAAGGAGAGAAAAAAATCTATCACTGTAGGAAGTTTAAGGCTGTTTTTCAAAACTCCGTCGTAATACGAAATTAGGCTTTTTTGCTAACAATATGCTATTTTTATAACTGCTGTGAGTTTGCCACTGTTACTCATGACTGGTAGGTCAAGTTTAGTCTATCTAAAGCTAGCTCTGTTAACGCTCATTTTGAAAATGGCGCAAAATGTCAACATGAAAAAAAAGACACAGTTTTATGAAAATGAAGCGTTCGTGGCCTAATTTTTTAATACTTAAAAACTTATTCCAATGCTGCATTACATGGGCTCATAAAAATTTGCAAAAACTGAGAATAAGGCAGTGATTTTGATAATTTTCATCTAGGTTGAAAAATGTAGCCAAATTGGCGAATTTTTAAAAAAAAGTTTAATAACTTTTAAATTAAGTTATTTTCCAATTCTAAAGCCCAAATAATTCTCCACGGCAAGATTATATATATAATTTAAAATCATCGCATTGCTTCAAGTGCAAGGCACTTAAATTATGGCTCTTTTTATTTTCCTTGGAGACAAAGCTTCGATTAAGAATAGCGATAAGATGAACTAATAGAGTTAATTTAAAAAAGTTCTAGAAAAATAATTGCAAAAACTCTCATACACAATATCTTGAAAATATTAAAACTTGCGTTGAAGTTATATCGCACGAGGAAAATATATAGCATGAAAAAAATTTAACGAAAACGAAATACTTCAGCAAACAGGCATTTTATTGATCGTTTTCATATTTTGCTTTCAAAATTTTGTTATCGCAGGACAGTTTTCCAAAGCAGCTGTCCCCAACTTTTTTCGGCTGTGAAACTCTAAAGATCGAGCTTTTATTGACGGAAGTAAAAGCTTTTCGCCGGAAGTCGAGTTTTTATTGACGGAAGTATTTTCATCAGCATATAAATAAAATAAGAGACTATTAATTACTCTAAAAATATTTAATCCGAAGAATGATGCATTTATGTAATTGATCTAGGTGTAAACATACGCTAAAAAATTAGTAAAATGAGATATATGATAATTTTCAAGAAAGAACCGATATAATAGTTGAGAATAGTTAGAGAAAATGTAATCATTCATTATTGAATTTAGTTATTTTATTTTGTAAAACTCGATAAAAAAATAATAACTGCATTTTTTTTATAGAAACATATCCTTTTTATAATTTATTCCATATAAAACTAAAATTTTACTTTTTTTTAAAATTTTACTCAGTTTTTTATTGGCAACTTATTTAAGTTCATATAAACAATCGAAATATTAAATAATATTGACAAGATATAAATTTAATTTATTTTTTATTATACAATATCATTCAGTGGAGTGTGCAAACACTCCATGCAAACATACTACGAGAATAAACATTGAATATAAAACAATATCTAATTAAGCATGCAACATAAAAATATTATTAGATTATAAACATTTAAAACATTAGAGCATTAGTGGTGTAGTTGGCCTCCTCGCAGTGCAACCTGGGTAACGTCAAATCTACTACAATCTACAGAGCGCAGACAACATGGAAAATTTTTATTTTCTACAAATTTCATTATTCTGGTAAAAAAAAAGAACAATTCTCAGAACCCCTGTAATCCTTCACAGAACCCTAAGGTCCCGGAAAACACATTTTGGCAATCGCTGCTCCAGAGAATCGGAAATTGCATAGTATTAGTAGTTATTGCATAGTAGGAAAACAATAAATACTCAAACAACAAAAACTCAAAATAAAAACTTCATTTTTAATTTTTAAAAATTTTTTGTAATGTTCTATCTTATCTTATTTAAAAAAAAAAAAAAACTGAATGATACCCGAAATTTACATCTTGACTGTAATTCTTTAACCTCCGAATCCTCCACTTTTTCAAACAATTCTATTTCAATGGAATTACAAAATATACTATTTAGTAAACAATTTTGTCCTAACTAGAAGACGATTTTGAATGACATAAAAGAAATAGATTTCCTAAAATGCTCAGACAAATTTGTTTTTCTATAATGCTTTTTATGAAATAAAAAACGACCTTCAAGAGTGCGAAAAATACTAAATTTTATTAAGATCATAAAAGAAATCAAACAGATAAAATACTGTTTTATTATGTGCAATTGAATCTTAGAAAATACACACATAAATGCTGAAAAGCTAGTTATTCCTATAAACATACTATACAAATATTTTTAAGGAGCGTAGGAATTTCAGTGGATATTTAAAATCACCCCAACTAAAGATTACTTTGTTTTAAAATTGTTAAAAAAAGTTTTAGCACTAAAGGGGAAAAAAAGCATCTGTTTGAACGCCAATAATTCGCAAAACCTTAACTTCTAAACAATATACAGTGGAACCCGCTTAAGAAATTTTTCAAGGGTGTGGAAAGAAATGACTTATTAAACGGGAAAACTTCTTAAACGGAATTGAAGGTTAAAAATACACAAATTTTTCGATTTACTAGCAACTAAAATCGATAATTTTTCTGTACCATTCATACTGGCCTCAACTAAACGTGCGATACTTATTAAACGGGAAAAACGGGAAATTTAACATTGTATAAAGGTAAATTTAACATTGAGGTATTTGGTTTGTTTCAAAAATAATTTCTTAAAAATAACTTAATAAGCGGGAATTTCTTAAACGGGTTCCACTGTATATAGTATCTTGCTAAAAAATAATAATCTAGCCTTTTAAAAGGACAAATAGCTCAAACATTTTAAGCATTTTTTACTTATCAAGATATTGACAATTGGGTACACGCAACTAGAGAAGAAGTAAAGTGAGTATAACTAACCTCGAAATTTAAATCAGATTTAATTTGATGCATGTAAGAGACATCACGCGCTTGTCTGTCGAACCTGATTGAATTCTGAAATGGACAATGTCATGATTTACCATGATTTTAAAACATGATATGATTAAACGATATCATGATTTCAAAAATACTAGGAGGCTTCGCTCCCTGCTCGCTGGCGCTCGCCAACCCCCGAAACTGCTTTCGCAGTTCATTTCGGATTGCTTCGCAATCCGATGCTCGCTTTGCTCGCGCATTGGATACGTTCTTAACGTCTAGCTTTTGTATACTTTTTTGAACACTGAAGTTCCGAAAACTTTTCACTGTAGAAAATTCTAAACCTGTGCATTTCAATATTAATTTGAAATTGCAAACAGTTCAAATATTTTTCTTAATCACACTATTCTAAATTTCAGTTGTTGAGAAAAGTAACTTTTGTAAGTTTTGTTTTAAAGTCTTTCCCACCAGAGGGCTAAAACCATGTGTTGTAAAACAATATGAAATAGTACTGAACGCCGGATGTAAAGCATCGGCTTCGATGAAGATAATTTTGTGAGAATTTTTTTGATAATTCGGTGAGAATTCACCCGATTAGACATATGATGCTCACTACGTGCTCTTGCGCACCGAAGCCTATCAATTAAAACGTATTAGCGTTTTATATAATATAGATTAGCCATATAATGCTCACTACTTGCTCTTGCGCGCCGAAGCCTATCAATTAAAAATGAAAACTGTCGCCAACGCGAGAAAAGAAATATTATCGGTTTTATTGATACATACGCATTAGCGTTTTATATAATATAGATTACGCCTTTCAATATATATCTTTTTTTTCTCATTTCAATAACAGTTCATTTTAATTAGTTTCATCGAAAGAGAAACAAACGAATTACTATGAACAAAATAAACACGCAGTTTCAGGTAACTTTAGAAATACTAATTTGGTGACATAGTTCGCCCATGTTACCGTTGATCATCGAATGTATCTAACATAGAAAATAAAAAATAATTAAATAATAAAGTGAAATAAACCTTTTGATCAAATAGAGCTATAAGCAAGGAAACAATAGTTATGTCATCATTAAAATATTTGACATACACAGAATTGTCTATAGATTAATTTAAAACAATGGTTAACTCTTAATCATTGAGAAAATCCAATTTTTTAAGGGCTCTTCCGAACGATCCAAATTAAAATTTGGAACGGATTTCTGAATCGAGGACAAAAATTTGCCTTTGCAGTCGCTATCCGAATTCTGGCTGATAGAGCAAACGGTTTGAGTTATAGGAGACACACACAAACTCATTTTAGTGTTGTACTATAATAGTTAGTTTATATTACAGTCATTTTAACGCTATAGTTTAATATATAGATAAGATTCTCTAATAAACAGCGCCATCTATTGAAAAATTAAGAATTTGGAGAGAATAAATTTGTCGGTTTCCAATAGAGAACATTAATAAATCGTACATTTCTATATCCATTCGTCCAGACTATTGATTTTCATGCAATTATTTAAAAAAAAATTAATACTATTAGAACAAGATAATTATTAGGCTCTTACCTCCACCCATTTACGTGATCTGTACTGAATGCACCATCTACCAAACTGGCGATGAATTGTCCCAAAGTGATTGCGCAGTTATTGATAGTCACCAAAGTACCTCGGATATCTTGGGGAGAAATTTCAGCAATGTACATCGGAACACACATAGAGGCGAGGCCTAAAACAAGTAGAAAATTAAAATTTAAAAATAAGTTAAACCAAATAAAGCATTTTATTGAGTGTTATTTTTAGAATTTCTTGCATAGTGTATTATTTCAAATTTGTCATCATTGTTATTTAAAAAATAAAATATTGTTACTGTAGAGTGAAAAAACCTATCACTCTGAATTTTATTGAATGCTGTTCTTAGATTTTTTTCCAAAGTGAATTTTTATTTTTTATTTTTCATTATTGTTATGCAAAAAATAAAACGCTGTTACTATCCATTTTCTCTTTACTTAAATTTTATTTTCTGTATTTAATGACACAATTACAAAAAACTAATTTAACTAAAAGATTCAATAAATACAAAAAAAAATTTGAATTTCAAAAAAGTTGGTCACATTTTAAAATGGAAATCGGGATACAATGACTCGTTAAAATAAAATGAAACACTTCGAATGGATGAAAAAATACGAAAATAATTTGATTTTTAACAAGCCAGAGAGGAAAAAAAGTAAGGCGCATCACTTTCAAAAGACCAAGAGGAGATTTTTGGCGGTGATAGAAAACAGCCTTAAGCTCGCGAAGCAAGTTAAGATCGAAATTTCTGTTTGCTATTATCAAACTAACATCAGATATGCCACATTTTATTAGTCAACTCCCAAAATAGTAAAAATAAAAGAAACCAGTAAAGAAGACCAGATGCCGACTCTAATCGTCGAAGAGTTTCTCTATTATTTTGACATTCAATAGTTAAAAACAAATCTACAAGAATTTCTCCTTTCTTTTTCTTTGAAGCCACTTTATTCCGAGGCAAATTGTTCCATAAAAGAAAATTGCTTTTCGGAAACGAATTTCATATCCCGAAAGTAGAACGCGAAGGCAGAAATAAAAACGAATCTTAGGGGAAAAACAAAATGTTTAGGATCATGTCAAGAGAGGGTATGAAAGAGAAAAAAAAAATAGTCAACTTAAACACTTAAAAAATGTATTTTACAGGGATAAGTTAATAGATGCTAAACTGTCAGAAAACGTGCCAAACCAAATAGGTAATAATACATTAACAGGCAACTTCTTGAATTTGAATGAAAAGAAAGTTTTGATTTTTTCAAATTTAAGAACGTATTCACCTTATTTCCGACTGAGTTTTATGTTCTTCACGGTAGGTGGCAGTATTTGTAGAGGTTGCTTCAACTAAGATTCAGGTAGAAGAATTTCTGCTCGTGTAAACTAAATTTCGTAAATCCGCATCTCAACTATCAGGTAATTATCAATATAGGCATATCAATATAGGATTATCTCAATATCAGGCATATCAATATAGGATAATTTCCCAAAGTACTTTTTTTCAATATCTTCTTCTGATATTTCAAAATATAAAGAACACATTTTTTTGAAAAAACGCGACACAAAAATTAAACTCAGAACTGAGTATTCCAAGTACATATATGCAAACAAATCCGAGGCGTCAAAAAAAGAAATAGTCACGTCAATGCTATGACGTCAGAAGAGGACCTCAAAACTTCGATAAATGGCGAATTGAAAGAAAGTCCTTTAGTAACACTTATATTAAATTTTTTTAAACAAAAAAAAACAAAACTTTTTTAAGTATTATTTAATAAGACATTCATTTATTTATTTTGTAAATTTAGTTATTTCGTGAAAGCCCTTAGTGATTGTCTTAGAATGTTTTCGATGTAGAAGAAGGTTCCAAGAGCATTTGACAATAAATAAGCGAGAACGAGTAGTCAAAGGCTGTTCGAAGGTTCTGTAATATGAAATAACACTATTAAGAGAATAATATACTATTTAACTGTTGTGAGTTTATAGCTCAGTTACAAATACTTTAAATGCAGTTAAAGTTGCACATCTTCTATGAAAGAATTTAATAGTTTATCAACCCTGCAGTGAATACTGTAGTATAAAAATAAGTTTTCCACTTTTTAAAAAAAATAAAATTAAAATAAAGCATTTTTAATTTTCAGTTTGATTTTTACCATTTATATGGAAAAACACTTTACATTCCATAGACTAACTTTTTTGCTAAAAAACTATATATTACGTATTGTGGATCGTTTTACGAATGCTTTGAAATTACGCATTTTTGCAAATAATATGTGATTTTGTTACGATATAATATTGGCGTGAAGAATTATCTGGGCTTTACAACAGACAAATAACATAAATATTTTAAAAGTTATTAAATTTTTACAAAATAGCCAATTTGGCGACATTTTTCCACCTAGATGAAAATTATCAAAATCACTGCCTTATCCACAGCTCTTGCAAAGTTTTATGAGCCCAAGAAATACAGCATTGTAGTAAAATTTTTAATATTAAAATATTAGACCACAAACGCTTTTCATTTTCACAAAACTGAGGCTTTTCTCCATAGAAGTTTTGCGCCATTTTCAAAATAAGAGTAAGGGTAGAGACAGTCCAGACTTTAGATAGGCTAAACTTGACCAAACAGTCGAGAGTAATGGTTGCAAATTCACAAATTATAAAAATAGCATATTATTCACAAAAAGCATCATTTCATATTACAATGGAGCATTCGAAAAAACAGCCTTTAAGACCAGATAATGTTTATGGCAAAATACTATGTTTTCATATGTTTTTTGGCGCAATAAACTTTGATATATTTTTCATAACAATGGAGTATCGGATTTTTACTTAAAAAATTAAAATTAATATCCCTATTTGCCCTTATATCTTTGTCTTCACTGCTTACAATCGCCTGCAAGGTAAACAATCTCCCTTTAACAAACTCATTCAATAAAATTTGAATAATTTATTGTACTCGCAACCATTATCTTCGAAATCAAAATCATTTATTACGCGCAATTATTGCCTTCCTGCCAACACTAAACCTTTTTCGCAACAATATGACATTTTTATAACTATTGTAAGTTAGTAACAGTTATTCGTGATTGTTAGGTTGAATTATGCTCATCTTAAGCGAATGCGTTCGACGATGATGAAAGTGGTGCAAAATATCAATGTGAGGAAAAGCAACGGTTTTGTTAAAATATTTGTTAGCACAGTTTTGTTTTTTGAAAAACGTTTGAGACCTTAATTTTTATTACAATACTTTAAAAAAAAAATGCTTCAACGCTATATTGTTTGGAGTCAAAAGTACAGAAATAAAGAATTTTTTTATTTATTTTTAATAGTTTTTATCTAGGGAGGAAGAAATATCCAGAATTTTAAATTTAGGATATCACTTTTAAACGCACTCACACTTCGCAATGATTTCATCGTAAATCCACGTTGTTTTCCGATCGTTTTTTCAGACAGTTACTTATGGTTTTATCGGTCATTTTTACATGGTTTTTCTAATTCTGATATTTTTAACACGATACAGTGAAATTTCTAGGAAAGACCATCTCTGTGTAGCGACCACCTCTATTTACGATCACTTATGGGAGGTAAAAAGTGAAATAAGGAACACTATAAAATATCGAAATGAATAAATATTAACAAAACAAATAAGTAGATTTAAATGTATTCAAAATGCTTGTGAGTGGCTCTTATTTAGAGAGTTATTTTTGAAGATCGCTGAAAGAGTTTGACAACCTCATGCTACAGTCAGAGTGCAGTAAAGAAGATGCTATTAATGATTTAGTTTTAGAGTTAGTAGTTTCAGTTATTGTAGAAAAAACTCTTTTTTCTTTTAAAGTAAACTAATTTTTATGATATAAAATTAAATGCAAACTTAAACAAAAAAACATAATTATATATTCATTTTAAATAGTTCAATCATTCATAATTGTTAAATTTTTTTGTTTTTACACATAATTATAAGAGTAGGAGTCATTTTTATTGACGCGAAATTTTATTAATCGATCCGGTTTTCACGACGTCAACACAAGAGGCATTTTTGCACCAAGAAAATGACACTAAGTTAAATTAAAATCGCTTACGAAAAATCATGTACCTTCAATAACATTTTGAAGTCAATGGAAGTGACCCCTAAGAACGACCAATCTCCATTAACGACTATTTTGGATCAAATCTTTCGGGAACTGTCGCTCCCGAAAGATTTGAATTGCGAATTGAAAGAGTTGAATTACGAAATTACGAAACTTGTAATTTGAATTAAGCACGCTAAACAATTTTGATAAGCTTGACATTTCCATCATAAATATTGACGTGTCAGTGTGGCCGAGAGGTCAGAGTCGTCGTCCTGGAAAGACTGAGATTCAGGGTTCGATCCGCAGAACTGTAAGAAAATAAAAAACTCTAAAATTAGCTTTTATTTATTATTTATCTTTCGTCTAGAAGTTTCTAGAATGTTCTAGCATATCATTTCCTGTTCCTATCACTTCCTGTTATTATTCCTATAAAAGACTGCGTGTCTCAAGCCGAGGCCCAGTTACTTTGTTCACTGTACTTTGTAGGTGTTGAATAAAGCTCTCGTACTTCGTAGACTAAGTCCTATTTATTCTACGTGACAATATCAGCGTTTTCAGATTGACAAACTATGCACATGTGGAGGAAAAACAAATCAGAACTAGATTTGACGCGGGTTTTTTTTTAAATAAATTTTTATAAAATTAGTCGTCATTTTTATGAAATTAATCCCTTTTCATCTGTTTCATGTAAAAAAAAAAAAAAGTAGCCATAGCCGCGAATATAAGCCTTGCAAAGCATGCGCTACTGAAGTAAAAAAAAAGTAAAAAAAAAAAAAAAAAACACGAAAAAACGTTCACACAGATAACCCGAATGGCAATGAAATTAATATTTGATCTCTGGGGAAGATATAGGCAGAGTAAGACTGAGATTTCTGAACAGTTTTTAATAATTAAATATTAATATTTGAATGATTAAATATAATTTTAATAACGAATCTTTGAAAAAGCTTATAAATTAAAAAGAATGCCAAAAAAAAAAAAAAAAACAGAAATTACAAACCAAAAGACAGTTTATATAAGGCATAAAATACATTTTAATATAAGTCTATGGTAGAACATATGCATAAAATTTTATTACAACTCTCCTTTTATCACTTTTTCTGCCGAAGACTCCATATTAAGATGGATCGCCCTCCTAGAAGTAGTTTTTATTGCCATCTTATGGTATAAATTTTCCTTTTAACCTTTGACCTTTACAGGAAAACAAATAAAACAAGCAGTTTCCTTTTGCTCTCGAAATGCATCGTTCAGAGCTTTCTTCGCTCACCAAAGCACCATTTACGCGAGCTCTCAAAACGGCGAATCCAACAGAAAACCAAACTATATAATTCTTCTTCATCCCATGGTCATCATTAGGTTCGTCATTGGAGAGCAACATCATTTTCCATCATCCATAGTGGGATTTGATGCAGTGATTTATGAATGAAACGGCAGAATAAGATATTCGATACATTGAATTTTCTGGAGTGGAACACTGGCTTATTTTTGGTGTTTTGGTTCCACTCGAAAGGCGATAGAGCAATAAAATAGAATCAGGGTTGCGCGAAAGTGGTCGTTATTCGGTACTCTCAGAGGAGATAATTTAGAACATGCAGAAATACATTTTGAAAAGAAATTGCTTGCTTGAATAAGCACTTCGAGAACTTTCCCTCCCTTTACTTATCCGCTATCGTAAAAATGCTCCCTAGTCAAATTGGAGTAGTGCCAGATTTTCAACAAGTTGGAATTCGTTATGTATGAAAGAAAGTTTAAGTAAACTGAGTTTTCTAGAGGGTGACAAATAGGTTATGATTTCTGTTAGATGCAACAATTTTTTACGCTAAAATAATATAACTAAATCATAAAAAGAAGACAAACTAAAATGTGTAGGAAGATTACATCGATCGATGGCTCATATCCTCAATTGCAAAACTAAATAAAACTGAAGTATTAGAAGTAAAAAAAAATTGCTTCAATACCAAAAATAACTTATTAGTGCTTCATTTTTCCTTATTAAAAGGGTTCTCCGTGAATTTAATTTTCTTTAATGTTCACTGGGTAATGAAGTGTATATTTAAGCAAAATATCAAAAATAAAGTATAAAAGGTGGGGCATATTTCATAGGGATTAGATTAAACAAAAGAGCAAAGCAATAAAAAAAAATAAAAAAAGACCTGCGTAAATAAAACCAGGGGTTGGCGAATATAAGCGTGCAGGAGATCATGCCCCAGCTTTCAGGGGGAAAAAATAAATTTTATATAATAAAAAAGTCATGCATTTTTTTACGAGACAGAGAAGTAAAATGGTTTTGGAGTGAATTAAAAAAGTAGAACTTTATAAGGAAATTTAAGAGTAGAAAGAAAACGTAAACGATGCATAAAAGCTTTTTTTTCTTAAATATATGACGTATTGTATTATTTTTTTAACAATATTATGGAATAACATTTGATTAATTCATTTTAATAACAGTGAGTAAAGTCTTGATTTGGCAGAGCATAACATAAAAGCTGTTACACAAACACTGATAATTTTTAAAAGGTGAGTAATATTATGTTTGCATTGACGCGTTCAATCGAAATATTCAAATAAATTTAAGAAACGTTTTACAGAAATATAATTAAATTTTTATTTATATTTCAAATATTTTTTTTATGAACAAGATAATGGAAGGCAAATACAATTCACACACAAAAGCATTAAGCAGATGCTAATTAAGTTAACTCTAATAAGCTTATTAACTCAAAATTGCTTTTTAACGCTAATGAAATTTTTTTTTTCTATTGCTGAAAAAATGTGTTGGAGATAAATTAAATGATGAGCTTTAAATCCAAATTAGATTATTTCAAGTGCAAAGAAATTGTAGACATCAAATAGTTTCAATGACTATTGATTTCAAAGAGCAGTTGCGTCATTGCGGAAAAACTGGGAAAATAATTGACACAAAATCATTAAGGCAAATATTTTTATAGAATTTCAGAAAAAACAATTTAGTCACGCATTGATGTTAAGAATTATCGAAAAATTATTTTTGTTGAAATAATTTCCATGCCACAAAATGCAAAATATAAAAATTTGTAGAAAATAGAGAAATAATAGAGCAAAAATGTCCTTCTTTGTAACTGATTTTATCTAGCATTGTTCATTTATAAACTATCTTAATGCTATTACTTAGAGAATGTATGCTGGTTCTGCACCACTTTATATTCGATTCAGATGTATGATGAAATTTTAAAAAGAAGAACACTATCAAGGCCCGTGCTAAGGATTTCAAATTATTAGGCAGTAAATTAGCCAAATATCGAAAGTATTCGGCAATTTTCAAAAGTTTTTGCCAAATGCAATTACTTTTGTTAATTACTTTTGTTAATTGTTAATGCAAATGCTTTTAACAATTTTGTATAATAAATTTTTTAGCATAGAAAACTATTTTACGGTAGTTTGTTTCATGCTTACATTATTTGGAACCAATTCTAATTGGTTATGCACGAAAATTACTGTAATCAAATAAATAATATCGATTTGCTTAGAAAAATTCATTTTGACGTAATTTTGAAGATTGAGTTATATTGAGATTGAGTTCCTATATTTTTCTTTCCAGTGTAAAAATATTTATGCCAAAAAAAATTTTATTCGCCACATTTATGATTTTATCGCATTTGGCATGGTTCCGAATCTTTGGCATTGGGCCCTACACTATTGTTAAAGCGCAGGGGAACAATTTATAGGTGTACTTCAGGATAGAAACTCACAAATATCCGTTATTACTATAAATTGCGCCATTTATTAATTTACTTTACGGCGACAATAAAAATTCCTATCCGTACTTCAATAGTGGTTCCTATTTGAATTATGACTTACCGATTCTAAAATCATTTCCTTGTAGGAAAGAAAATTGTTTTGCATTTCTGTTATATTTATCAGGGAAGAAAAAGTAAATTATTTTTAGTATATTCACCGTAGATACATAATAGATATCCGTATAAAATAATTTTTTTGGCAAATAAGTACTTTCAAGTGTAAAAGGTTTTTTCCTACATGAATAAAAAAATGTCAAAACTGAAAATGATACTTTTTTTTTCTTCCTTCAATTGAAATGAAAGGGAAATGCATTTTTAAACGAAACTCATAAATATGTATCAAGAGTTTTGCATTTTTATAGCATTTTTGCAATAAGAGTTTGAAAAAAAGAGCTATATTTTAATCCCAAAATATGACTAAAATGTATTACAGATTTTATTTATGTAAGCTATATGTAAGTAAGGATAAAAAAATATTTAGGTTGATACTATTTATGAAAAGGTTGATAACTATTTACTATGTTTCATTCAATTTATAAATTATTATTTTTGTAATTTAAATTAATTTTTTTAATAAATTAAATTTTTAAAAACAAAAAAATAGATACTTAATTTTTGCTTTGTTTTTTAATTCAAATATATGGATTATTAAAAAAAAAAAACTTTTGAAATTAAAATGCAAATTAAGATTTAGTATTTTTTTAAAAAAAAATTACACAATTAATACATTTTGTAATTTAAAGTTTAAAAATTTTGTAATTTTTTAAAAATAATCCATATTTTTATGAAAAAATTAATTTTTATTAAAAAAATTTAAATTAAAAAATAATACGTTATAAATTGAATAAAACAGTAAATAGTTATCAACTTTGGAAAATTGGAGATAAACTTCAATCGTCTTAGATGGGATCCGTTACACCCCGAATACTAGCTCTGACGTTTGTGTTACTTAAAAAGTAAATGAGCTGAAACTTTAATGGGACAAATTATACACTAAGGGCAGATCTGGCGGCTAATTGGTACTTCATCCAAAGTTTTTAATCCCATGCCCTTTAATTTAAGCTAACTTTGTTTTAATAGGAATTTTCGAAATACGTACTTCTTTTGTTAGTTGGACATAAAAAAAAAAAAAAAAAAAAAAAAAAAAAAAAAAAAAAAAAAAAAAAAAAAAAAAAAAAAAAATTTTTTTTTTTTTTTTTTTTNACGAAAATCTGCATAGGTAATTACTGAAGTCAGCTAAGTACAGTTGCCATAGCAACAAAGAAACTTCGTCGATCGATACTGATTTTTCACTTTCTACTTAATTATGCTAATTTGTCATGACTTAATCAAAGATTAAATAAAACACAAGATGTTAACAACAGAATTAAAATAACACTAAAAAAAAATCAATCTGTAATCGAAAATCTTCCAAAACGGAATAAGAAAGCGCAGTTTCAGAGAAACTTCGTAAAGTATGACAACAGAGTTCGCTGTCTTTCCTCATTCGCAATCTTTATTTCGGACAACTTTGAAACTATTGTCGTAGCTCTGTAACCTAAGTGCCAGCTATTATGCTTTTCGTTAAATATTTTATTCAGTGGTAGACCATTGAAAACTAAAGCTCACAGCTTACAGCGCAGTTTCAGAGAAACTTCGTATAGTTTGACAACCGAGTCCGCTGTCTTTCTTCATTCGCAATCTTTATTTCGGATAACTTTGAAACTGTTGTCGTAAATCTATAACCTAAGTGCAACGCTGCCCACTACTAAGCTTTTCGTTAAATATTTTATTGAGTGGTAAACTAGTAAAAACTAAAGCTTACAAAATTTTTGGTAATTTTGCCAACATCTTAAAAGCTTCACTGCGAGAGAGTTGGAATAGCTTTCGAATAATTTACAAATAGTGGTGTGAAAAATAACTTTAAATCAAGTGCATGAAAAAAGAATAACACATTAAAGCAATAACTCAGTTAAAGCCAGGAGAAATCTTTTCCAAAATGCGTAGAAAGTTGGCAGTTCTGTCTAACTGTGATACGTAAGACTTAATTTCCATTTAAAGCATTGTCATTGGTTTTAATAAACATCACTGGAAAATAACGTTGCAAAATACGAGACAATCGGAATTATTTTACAACAAATCATTAAATGGTATGTTTATGACTTATTCATTCTCATAACATGAACATACATTCCACGTAGCTTGAGGAAATGTTACATTACAGAATTTTCTAAACAACCCAGACAATGCTTGATGCGACGTTAAAAGATAGATAAATAAATCAATAAAAGAACCTTATCAGTAAAGATGCGTTTGAACAGTACTAACTTCTATGTGATGCTTCTAAAAGCTCTGAAAACATATTAGAAATGATTTTATCACCTGCAATACATTGTTTCGTTTCTAGAAATAATGTACAAGTAAAACACTTAATCGTGCAATTTTATTTTAATTTTAAAATATATAAGAATCTCCCGATAAAAGATATATGCTTCGAAATTAGTTTTATAACACCTTAAATTTTTAATAGGATTAAAGATTTTTTTTAAAAAAAAAGACCTAAATTTTAATAATACATAATAAATGGAAGCGAAAGACATCTTTCTATTATATTCTTAATCCTCAAGAAACTATTGAATAATGTGGAATTTATTTTTTTATTTGATAATTCGACACTCTGAAAATTTAATGTTACGTCACCACTTGCAAAATAATAATTCAGTTTTAAAAATATTGCCCATCAGTCAGAGAACCCTGAAAGACATATTGGTGCATACACCGTAAAAACTGTGGGGTAATATCGATCCGAATTTGGTGTCGAAAAGCACTAAAAATTGTGTGTATGATTACTTCAAGTTAATAACGAATAGAGCGTTCATGTTAACTTTAAAAGATGTAGTTAAATCTTAGCACCAATAACTGATAAATCTCACACCAAGCTCAGATGCATTTATTCCATTATCATAGCTGCGAACATGTATAGCAAAAAATCCAGTTGATTTTACGAAATAATATAAGTTCCATGATAACTGTTGCATAATGCACTAAATATTTTACGCATAAGGAATTTTAGGGATTTTTATAGTCATCAAAATAGAAAAACTGCAATATTTACCAGTTATGATGGACATTAAATGAATTTGAAATGTTATGTATAAAGTTTACTGATAATTTTGAACAATAAAAGGTATTAAATTCATCGAAGATAGTTAAAATATTTATTAGTTAATTTTCGAATCAAAATAAACTGAACATTTTAGGATAAAAAATGTTTTAAACTGATTTTAATAAATTAGGCTAGCTTTATTATATATATTACTTATTTTAATATTCAAGCAACTAATAATCCGTGCAAAAATTCTATTTCAATAAGGAATTTTTAGGAAACTTACTCAGTTTTAATGAATTTTCTTAAATGAACAAAAATTAAGATAATTTTTACTTAAACCAGTAGACCAGTAGAAACAGGAAAAATCCAGTAGAGTTGGCAGCTATACATTAATTAATTATTTTCGCTAATTTTGGTTCACGTCAGGAAACCGTCAAGCGACAACGGTTTGTTTTCTGCTCGCACGATGCTGAACATTTCTCAAAATCAGAAGTAAACTATTATAAAAGACATGAATGTTTTTAGTTGTAAAAAAGATAATTATGTTCTCATAAGATCGACAAAAAACTGCCAATTCTATTAAATCGTTTTTATATAATATGTAATTTCTAGCCGTTTAGGTTTCGTTAAGTCTAAGTAAGTTTAATTTTGTTAAGTTTGAATTCAGATTGTCTCTGTGCTGTGTGAATTTTTGATTAAAAAACAAATTTTATTTTGATAAATATGGTATATAAGAATCATAAAGTAATAACAAATGTTATACAAATCATAAATTATGCTTTATATTAAATCATAATAACTTTACTGACTCGTATACATTGTTTGCTGGTTTAAATATGGTTCAAACCAAAGTGCTTGCTAAATTATGCCATTGTTGATACCAAATGTTTTGTTTTTTTTTGGAAGTAGAAAGAAAAAAAATGGTTTTTATATATACATAAAAAATAATCTTTTCATTATTTTCTTATATAAATTACAAAAACCTATTTATATTAATATTTTTTAATATTTATCTAAATAGTTTTCAATTTGAATCGAGCCAAATAGAAGAATATTAAATTCATTCACAAAAATTTTCCACTTTTAAGCTTAAATACTAATGGGAATCTGCATTTCATTAAGTAAACAAAAATATATAATTTATGCTATATAAATATTCTTTTTTACGTAGAATAAATTAAAATGATTAACACAGTTGTCAAAAGTTCTTTTTTTCAGTAGCAAATATAATTTTGCATGCATAGAACTATATACAGATGGCACATAATTTAGTTACTATTTAATAAATAATGTGCCCATTTTCCTTTGAAATATTATAATTTTCGTAAAATTAAGTTTTAAATGAGTTTAATAAAAAAATTTCGAGGGCCCATTTTATGGCGAACGATATCGATGTTCGTCCTATGGACTATCGATTCAATATGAAATAATAAAGTTTGGTGTAGCATGCTCTCTTCTTGGATATTCTGCGAATGTTTTTATTATTTAAAAAATAAACATCGATTTATAATCTTTTGAAAGTAATTAAGAGAAAGATAAACCAGAGTTCTTTCCTTAGTTTAACATTCTACTACTGCTTTGTTACACGGATGATAAAAGGAGCTTGGAGGGAAAAATATGTTAAAGAATCGAAAAAACATGGTTCAAAACTACTTCCCAGTTAGCGGAGAACCATCAATTTTAAGTCAAAAATACGCATATTTCACCTTTAATTTTATTCAGTATTCGTAAAATTTACTTTAAACTGAATCGTCGAATTATAGCAAAAAATGGCTACGCAAAAAACGTAAAATTTACGTAACATTTTACGTAAACAAACTCGTTTATTTGAAGAATATTTTACCAACTACTTTTTACTGGGTAAGAATGAGTACGTTATTTTTACATATTTACATCAAAATGTACGTAATTTAAACAGGGTTCGTGATTTTTTTTGATTAAAATCAGATTTTTTTGATTTTTATTCAAATAAAGTCTAAGAACTTTGATCAATGACTAAAAAAACTTTATAAATGTTTAATCAAAATTAAATTAATATTAAAACTATATTATAAGAATATTTTAGAAGCTCTAACAACCTAAAACAATTTTTCATTATAATACATAGCTTTGAATGCGTAGCAACCATTTAGAAACAAATGCATGATTGAGATTTTAAGACTAGATGAAATAGAGAATTTAAAGAATACTTTAACTATTAAAACAAAGTTTCAATTATCAAACCATAATTTTAATTTAAAATTGTGATTTCTTTACATTTTTTTTCTCTTGATTTTTAAAATGACAAAATAAATGTTACACATTGGGTTTATAAATGTAGTCATTCATCAAAAAATAAATAAATATTTAATCTATATATTTTTATATTAAAATATTCATTTTTAATCCTATATCAAATAGATAAGTTAAGCTAAAAAAATTTTTTACAAAAATCTATGTACTCATTGAAATCTCTTTTCCACAAAATTTCTTTATAGAAAATCTGATAATGTCAAAGATACTGTAAACATATTATGAGAAAAAAAATACTCAAATGCTTATTTTAATCTGTACTTTCAATCTCCAGAATCAAAAGATTTTTAAAATTGTAATTCCAAATGTGTTGGAATTTAACGCATACCAAGAAAGAAAGAAAGTAATTTCATTAGCTAAAATTAAGTAATGCAGCAATAATAAATTTTAACACTAAGAAAAGAATTAATAAAAGTATCAATAATTTAAAACACTTTTTTTTAAACTTTTTAAACCAATATATAAAACTTCGTATNATCAATATATATATTAAAAAAATCATTTGATTTAAATCGTGATTTAAATCAACAAACCCTGAATTTAAACCGTCAAATTATAGAAAAAAGTAGTTACCCCAAAAAACAGAAAATTTGCGTCAATAAATTCGAACCGAAATTTATCGAAATTTTAATGGTAAATTTGCTTCGTCAATAATACGTGAAATACACAGAATCATTTTAACTAAATATAAATAGCAAATATCCTTTCGTCAATCTTTCGTAAAATATACGAATGCAATCTTACGGAAGGGTAGTGGGTAAAATCCATTTCATTAATATTACGTAAAATGTTCCAAAGATATTTTTACCAAAATTTCTCAATGGTAATATCATTCCATCAATATTACGTAAAATCTACTTGTAAAGCGACTTTACCAATTTCCCAAAAATTTACGTATCATGCTACATGGGTTCCTAAGTAACAAAATAATTACAATCATAACAAAAATCATAAAAACCAGAGAAATAAAAGGAACAAATTAAAAATAAAAAAGAGCATGGAAAAAAAAAGAGACATTTTCGTAATTTCATGGCACAAAACAGAAAATAAATAAAAGCATAATCACAGCGTTAAAATAAAGCGAAAAAGGAAAAGTGGGGAATGAATTACAACTCGAGTTATAACTGATGAGAAAAGAGAATGGTTTTGAAAAGGTCAGAGTTGTGAAACGGGGTATTGGAGAATAAAAGATACGAATAATGCATTATTTTTTAAAATCTTCCTTCTCAGGAAAAAGAGTAAAAAGGAGTTAAAGGATTAATTTTTAGGTTTCAAACGAATATAAAAAGTGCACCAAAATAAAATTTCAGTTATTTCTCTGAAGGGGTTATATCTACTAGCAAGCACTTTACGAACATCGATTTTATTCCTATTTATGGCAGTTTCTGAAAATGCGTAGGCGAATTTTGAAAATAGCTCGTAAATAGGTGTATATTGCGTGAGTTTGTGCTTAGCAGCTATTTCAAAGTGTTGAATATTTTTCTTGAACTTAAGTTAACTACAGTACTGTGCAAATAAAATAAAAACAAAAAATTTCCCAGCTTAGTGAGTTTGACACCGTTTAGGACAAACTTCGTGAAATATTGCTATTTTTTGCAACAAAATTTTAGAATTCGATGCAGTTAAAAATTTTTAGAAACCGTTGTAGCGACTTGATGTTTCATAACGCAATCCATTCCGACGCCTCATTAATCAGCCTTTTAACTATCTCACCGCTACGGACGAGATAACTATAGTCTTCTAGAAATATTCACTTTGAACTAGACACGAGATAACTCGTCCTTTCCACAAAGTTTTTCAATATTATAATAGTGTTTCAAGCGACTTCATTCTTGTCCATAAGTTTGTCTTCACAAAATTTCTACAAAATAGAGCCAGCAGCACAACATTCACAGCCTTTGCAATATTTTTATTTTATTATTTTCAATTATTTCATCGAGATGGACGAGATAACTAACCTTCTAGGAATATTCACTATATACCAGAGACGAGATAACTCGTCCTTTCCACAAAATTTTTCAATATTAAATAGTGTTTCCAGCGACTTATATACCAAACTTTCAGCTCATTCCAGTCCATAGGTTTCTCTTTACAAAATTTCTACAAGATAGCGCCAGCAGTACAATATTCACAGCCTTTGCGATATTTTTATTTTATTATTTTCAATTATTTCATCGAGACGGATGAGATAACTAATCTTCTAGAAATATTCACTTTGAACTAGACACGAGATAACTCGTCCTTTCCACAAAATATTTCATTATTATAGCAGTGTTTCCAGCGACTTATTTACCAACATTTAGTATACATTATTTTTACGTCTGTAAACACAAATAAGTCATTATTGCGAGAATTGTTATTGATTGCAATTTATTATTTTTTAATATTAAATAAACAAGTTTTACAGAAATGTGAGTTTTGTTTCAGTTTTAGAGCAGAGGGTGAGACAAAGTCATGCTCTTGCCGTGATGTAAGTTTTAAAGATTTATTTTTTATTAATGTTATAAATATAGCGATAACTAAAAACATGTTGCATAAAACTCATATTGCAAAGTTAATTTCCATAACTTTTGTTGTATCTTTAGAATGATCTCTAAAAATGATCGCTAGAAAGTAATGGATAATGCTCAAAGAATAATGTCTAGAACTAACTTATTAAAATTCCAATTCACCAACTCATTCCATCGCAAACAAGTAACTTTAACACATAACAATATACGAAACGGGAAAATGTCATTTTATCAATAAGTTAACATTTAAGTCAAAAAGTTTAAGCCTATCTTGTAAGAGAATGTGTTCTAAACTGCTATATCTGTCGATAGACTTGAAACAGTGACATCATTGCATTCCATTTTAATACTTCTAAACTGCAGTTTCAATGTACCTACCGTGTACTAAAGATACACAAAAAAATACAAGAGGGATAGAAAATATCTGTAGTCTTTCTCATAAATATTTAATACCCAAACTGGAGCGACAGAATTCGAAGAACGACGCGACTGAAGCTGATATGCTGCGAGTGGATATGGGAAATCGATGTTGTACGGCATTTTTAGCTAACTGGCGAAGAGAATTTAACCAATATATGAAGAATTCGTGAGTGAAATACGGAATCCATCCGCTAAATATTTATACAAATAATGACGGATAATAAACGGACATAAAACTTTAAATTACTGATAAATACTTTTAACTTTCAGTTTAACTTTAATTTTAAAAAAAATATTCGAACATTTCACTAATCAAACTTTTTACTTCGTTAATAATGTTAAAACCTTAAAATTTCGAAATATTTATTAGTGCAAAAAATTATTAACTGAAATTGCAATATGCAAAACAACAATGTGCCCACGTGTGTGGTGGGTTTAGTCTATGTCTACCAAGACTCGGAGCAGGATTTGATTCCCCGTGCATGTCTGAAAGAACTACACTTCCTCCAATCATGTCTGAGTGGTTTGGTAGCAGTTTCAGAGCGATAAATGTCCACGCACTGTTGGGTGGTTGAGGAGCGTGGTGTAGAGGCCGAATGATTATGACCACTATCTGCTTTTCGATTTAAATTGCCGTAATGCAGAGTACGCATGCGTCTGTATTGTTGTTGGATCATCAATAAGGATGAATTCTAAACCGTCGCCAATAGCTCATTAGTGTGAAGAAAACTATAACAATTCAGGGGTCTGTCCTGACATTTTGTGAAAGGTTCGTTTTTTGTTAAATTGTGAAAAAATTACTCGTAATTTGTGAATATAAAATAAACATGAAGTCACATTCTTTCAACCAGGGTCCGCTTTGTGAATTGTTGCAAATAGTGTCAGTTATTGCAAAAAACTTTTTCAAGGCGTTTTTAAATTGTAAAGACATACAAGATTATGCTCAACACTGTAAAATTATAATAAAAAAATTAAATTCTAAAAAATAAACAGCAATTGCAGCTACTGAATTAGAGATGCAACATATAAATATTTGGTATTTAGCCTATACTGCTGAACGCAGAATATTCATTTCGGACGAATAAAGGAAAAAGCGTCTGCCGAAGACAAAATTTAGTTCGTTTGTATCTGTCTTTCTCCCCTCCCCCTTCCTTGGAAAAGTTTATCTTCATTATTGTTTTGTTAATCGAATAAACAAATTTGTGAAGGGTGCGACTAAAAGATATTATTTTGTGAAGGGTCCGTTTTCAAGTTAAAATATTTTGTGAAGGGTCCGCCAAATTTTTTCTAAACTGACTCCTGCAATTATAAAGTGGAGCATTCAACTGATGGTGCGTGCTTACAAAAGGGGCATAATATTGTTTTCGCCTGTAACTAAACTCCTAGCAAAACGTGAGATTTTTGTAACGTTGCCACGTTAACTGTTAACCGTTTAACCTCAATTTTAATCAAAAGTCACTGCATTCCGCAAAGAACTCGTAATATAATGGATGGTGTTTTCTACACAAGGGAAAGCTGCAAGATCCATACCGCCTATACTTCCGGGTTACTGTTTCCGGTGTATTTTAAAGCCATTTGGCTCACAACGTGATCATTGTGTTTTGAGATTCTTGCAAACGCGGTATTTGATTACTTATTACTTGTGTTTACAATGTTAAAGGTGCTAACACTAACGTAAGATGGTGCAAAGCTTGCAACAAAAACAAACAGTAATAAACTTATGGAAAGAGGCCAAATCAGGATTGCCAAAAAAGCGAGTTATTCAAAATCTAGCAACCATGTCACTTTTTTTAACAATATATCTATAAATAACTGAAACAAATTTTTACTCCAAACTCACCAGAATTACTTAATAACATTAATGTCTTATGAAATACGGCAGATTTGACCTCAGAAATTATCTAATTTACTTCTTTTATTGAAAACAAAATTATCCGTTTGAAAATATCGCCTCGCAGAATGATCTGTAAGCAGTTGTTAACTTTCTAACCGGAACAAGAGCAGGTATTGAGCTTGAGATTGTTATTGTTTACAGTTATACTGAAAACACCATCCATAGAACCAATTGAACCTCATTTATAATTTCTAAGCTTGGAGGAAGATGTCATTCGTTTTCTTTTTTGATTATCTTGCTGCTTATTGAATTCAGTAGTATTATTTTTCATAAATTTAAATCCTCTGTTTTAAATTGATCAACAAAGAACCGCGAAGCGACATTTTATAAGCGAAACATTTAGCATACTTAGAGCGGTAGCTTTAAAATAGCTATTCTTCTTTTTTGATTCATCGATCCAATGGATGGTATTTTCTACACTAGGATGCATGAAAGCTCTTTACCGCTTATACTTCCGGGTTACTGCTTCCAGTGTATTTTGAAGCCCACAACGCGATCATAGTGTTTTGAGCTTCTCTTGAGTAGTATTTCTTGTATACGTGTATTTGTTACCTGCTTAATTATTTGTGTTTCAAAAAAAGAATCGTTATAAAAATCGTCATTTGAAGACCTGTCTCTTCAAGAAGTAAGAATCGTCCTTTGAAAAAAATAATTGTTATAAAACACTTCTTTGTCTGCAATATACCTACTTTGAAATATAAACTTAAATGATATACTAACGTATGATGATGCACGGCTTGCAACAAGAACAAAAAGTAAAAGCAAGTAAAAAGAGGCCAAATCTGGACTGCCAAAAAAGAGAGATCTTTCTAAATCTAACAACCATGTCATCTTAAATAACTAAAACAAATTTTCACCAAAATTACTTAATATCATTAATATCTTATGAAATACAGTAGATATGAGCTCAGAAATTATATAATTTCTTTTATTAAAAACAAAATTATCTGTTTGAAAATATTGCCTCCTAGAATATGCTGTAGTAAGCAGCTGTATACTTTCTAACCGGAAGTAGATCAGGTCAAGACCTCGAGATTGTTGTTGTTTGCATTTATAATGAAAACATCCAATTAATTTCTTTGCCTTCCCACCCTCCTATTGCCACAACAATTATAGAACTTAATTAAAATTCGAACAATATCTGAAACAGTCAGCTTCCTATAATACTGCTTCAGACTAAAATTGACTAAAAAAACGTTTAAAAACTTAAACACGCTTCGGTACCATGGGTACCCTTTCATCAATAGGACAAAATGGCAGAAATAGAAAATCAAAGATTATAAAATTAAAACTGAAATTACAAGTAGTAGTGCTTTATTTACGTAGCACTAGAGTTACACAATGGGCAGTTGGTAACAAACTGGAAAACATCCCTGAAAATGATCCGAAAACATGCCATTACAATTTTGATCCTTTGCAGAGGTTGGCTCTCTCGTTTCGGTACACCCATGGGTACCACCGACAGGGTTATTTAGGGAGAGACCAGGACGACAAACGTGTGAAGTCTAGCACTTTACGGTAGAACATATTAAAGAGGACCGATACAGCGTACACTTGGCTCTTCGCATCAGGCTGATCAAAATGATCACCCACTCGCTCACTGACTATAGTCAGTGATGTTCGAGTTCGATGATCTATAGAGAACCGTGTCTTTCGAGTAGTCTACTGTGGGACTAGACTGAAATTACGCCAAACTAGAGAAATAAATACACAACTGAAGCGCGTATACAGTTGGTTAATGAATTAAACTATAATTACGAAAAAAATTATCCTAAAAAATATTTTTCTTAATATTTAATTAAAAAGTTGTAATAAACTTACTAAAAGTTAATTGCAATTTAATAACGATGAGAAACAATAACCGTTTCCATTATACCAGAGGAAAACTTCCTAGTGCAGAATATATTAAACTTGAGAAACAACGTATGTTTTCCTCTTAATGATAATTAATTCTCTCTCGAGAATAAAACAATGCATATTACTACAGAACTTTCAACAATATATAATTAGGGATTTTAAGTTTGAACTAGGGAAAAGTTCACAATAAAATCAACGCAGTGTATTTTTATTCTACAATAATTCCCTTTTCTCTGATGTCAGATTCAAAGGAAAAAGCTAGTTACCGTAAATAATTACGTTTTTAATTGGAAATTTTTGCTAATTGAAGATTTCGTCCCTATTTCCGTATTTCCACATTCGTATTAGCTTTCGATTTCCGCTCTGTAGTTAATTACAAATCAGAGTACCATTAATTGAAGTCTCGTTTTTTTCTAAAGAACTTATATAATATTGGATTAGTAAAGTAGAAAAAGGAAGAAAGACTAAAGTCAGCAATACTTAACCAACTGAAAAACATCATTGCTAACTCAATGATCATTAAAAATAAAAGTAAATGATGTCGCTGAAAGTTTGTTGAGGGCATAAGTTCGAGTGAGTGAACTTTATATGATCACAAATAGATTAAGATTTTTTTTTTGTGATAAAAAAGTAAGGAAAAATATTTTTTTAAAAATAACTGTGCTCTCCAGTTGAAAATTTCTTGTTGATTTTCTTTCCCATTTTTTCTTCTTCAAATTTCCCGTGACAAATCGATTCACATAACTGATTTTAGTCTATAAGCATTTCAAAACACATCACCTTATAATTTAGAACTCAACACAGAAGACGAGAGAACTCTTGAATCAAACAACTATCAAAACAAAAGGAGGAAGGCCGCGAAGTGTCACTCGCAAATCAAACTGTTTTTTATATACAATTAATTGTTTGGTTTTAAAATAAGTATATAAGAATTTAACCATTTGGCATTGGTTGCAGAGATATAAACAATTGAAAATTTAGGTTACGGAAGAAAAAAAAAATTAAGAGTCCCAGAAATTTGACCAAATGCGCGATAAATAGCATTATTATAAAAGTAACGTTTAGAATACTTTAACTTTGAACGATTTCTCGGTAGTTTGTCAAATTGTCATTATAGACTTATAGAGGAAGCATTCCCTTGCCGTCTGGCTAACCATGGGAGGTTTTTGTGATTTTTACATTTTTACTCTCCGTGTGACGCAAATAAGGGTTAATGCCATCAAAAAGTCCTCCTAGAAGGCTAATTTGTATCAATGCTCGATTCAGGAGTTTTCTAGTTTTCTGCGTAGGGTTCAAAATTACAAGGCTCTGAAGTTTAATATTGATAAACTAACTAACTCAGTGGCGCGACAGCCCATTAAGAGGGCCAAGGCCGACTGTGCCCATCTCAGTTTTCTTGACCTTGGGCTCTGGGGTGCAGGAGCAATGATTTTTATTTTATTGCATTATATNCCTAAAAAATATTTTTCTTAATATTTAATTAAAAAGTTGTAATAAACTTACTAAAAGTTAATTGCAATTTAATAACGATGAGAAACAATAACCGTTTCCATTATACCAGAGGAAAACTTCCTAGTGCAGAATATATTAAACTTGAGAAACAACGTATGTTTACCTCTTAATGATAATTAATTCTCTCTCGAGAATAAAACAATGCATATTACTACAGAACTTTCAACAATATATAATTAGGGATTTTAAGTTTGAACTAGGGAAAAGTTCACAATAAAATCAACGCAGTGTATTTTTATTCTACAATAATTCCCTTTTCTCTGATGTCAGATTCAAAGGAAAAAGCTAGTTACCGTAAATAATTACGTTTTTAATTGGAAATTTTTGCTAATTGAAGATTTCGTCCCTATTTCCGGATTTCCACATTCGTATTAGCTTTCGATTTCCGCTCTGTAGTTAATTACAAATCAGAGTACCATTAATTGAAGTCTCTTTTTTTTTCTAAGGAACTTATATAATATTGAATTAGTAAAGTAGAAAAAGGAAGAAAGACTAAGTCAGCAATACTTAACCAACTGAAAAATATCATTGCTAACTCAATGATCATTAAAAAAAAAAGTAAATGATGTCGCTGAAAGTTTGTTAAGAGCATAAGTTCGAGTGAGTGGACTTTATATGATCACAAATAGATTAAGATGTTTATTTTTTTTCTTTTTTGTAATAAAAAAAAAGTTAGGAAAAAATATTTTTTTAAAAATAACTGTGCTCTCCAGTTGAAAATTTCTTCTTGCTTTTCTTTTCCATTTTTTCTTCTTCAAATTTCGGGTGACAAATCGATTCACGTAACTGATTTTAGTCTATAAGCATTTCAAAACACATGACCTTATAATTTAGAACTCAACACAGAAGACGAGAGAACTCTATAACCAAATAACTATCAAAACACAAGGAGGAAGGTCGCGAAGTGTCACTCGCAAATCAAACTGTTTTTTATATACAATTAATTGTTAGGTTTTAAAATAAGTATATAAGAATTTGACCATTTCGCATTGGTTGCAGATATATAAACAATTGAAAATTTAGGTTACGGAAGAAAAAAAAAAGTAAGAGTCCCAGAAATTTAACCAAATGCGCGATAAATAGCATTATTAGAAAAGTTTTTTTTTATTTTTTTATTTCCAATGAGATGCAGTATCGGTCTTGCCGATGAGCAGACCTAGTGCGTTCTGCAGAGGTGGTATCCACTCTGTCAGGACCACCACAATGGGTAAGATACCGTTGGTCATGTTAATTTGGACGTCTCGTTTCTGCCACACTAGATGGCAGCACCGAGACTATTTGGATGCTAAAGTGCACTAGGAATTTAATTTTGCCGGAAATGCCAAGAGCCAATAAGGCACTCCAGGGATCTTTTACATGCCGCATAATCATACGACATGGCCGCTGAGGATTTTCTGCATCCCGAAAATCCGGTGTCTGGGCCGGGGATCGAACCCGCAGACTTGGGCTCAGAAGGCCGACGACCAACCAACTGCGCCACCCAGCCAAATTAGAAAAGTAACGTTTAGAATACTTATATTAACTTTGAACGATTTTTTGGTACTAGTTTGTCAAATTGTCATTACAAAGGAAGCATTCCCTTGCCGTCGGGTTAACCATGGGAGGTTTTTGTAATTTTTATTCTCCATCTGACGCAAATAAGGGTTAGTGCCATCAAAAAGTCCTCCTAGAAGTCTAATTTGTATCGATGCTTGATTCAGGAGTTTTCTAATTTTCTGCTTAGGGTTCAAAATTACAAGGCTCTGAAGTTTAATATTGATAGTCGTCAACCCAAAATTGGGTCTGCTGCTTAACGCCGGTTATAAAAAAAAAAGTTAACTAAACATTAACTAGTAGAAACTAATGGAAAAAATTTCGTTTTAAAGTTAATCAGCATCAATATTAGCTCAAATTAATTGAAATTAGTCAATTCAGCCTTTGGCTTAAACATCGCTATAAAAAGCGGTCTAAAGTTTGAACCTCTTATTACTTTTTACGCTGTCTCTATAACGCTTATTAGGCGAATTAAAAACGAATTTCCCACAAAAATAAAATTCGTTTATAAAAAAGAAAATTTTATGCAATAAATTTACAATTTATTATTTTTTACTATTTAATTCAATCATGGTCGAAAAAATTTTGAATTGTAATTTGCAAAGTACACAATTTTTTATATCATTTTAAATAATGTAAGTTTACAAGATCAACTATCGTTTATTCATCTGTAAAAATTTTCGCTTGTGAATTAATTTAATATCATTTAATATTTTTAAAAAAATTAATAGCAATAAACTATTTGCAAAACATTAGTTTTAAAACAATTTTTTAATTTTTTCTAAATAAAATACATTTAGATAAAAATAAAATAAACATGGAATAGATTATGACGAGGTCATTTTGGTACAAAACAATTCATTTACTCGTTATGAACTAGTAGATTGCTTTTCAGAAAGTTTCATTGAATTCTTACCCTCCCTCCCATATTTCTATTTATTCTTTCTTTCTAATCCATTATTGCAGAAGACTTGATTTTTTACAAAATATAAATTTTTAAAAACTGAAAACTAATGCTTCGTTTCGAAAAAAGGGTAAATCCAAAAATATTACTTTTCTAAAAATAGCAAACATTATTCATTTAGTTAGAATCTGATTTTTTTTTGTGTTTTTTTTTTTGGAGAAAGTATTAAAAGAAACATTAATTTTGGAATCATTTGGAAGCATATGTCGAAAATACATTCTGAAATTAGAAAAAGGAATCTGAATAGAATTCTTTTGATGTTTGCTGCAAAAAAAAAATAAATAAATAAAAATAAATAAATAAATATGGCCAATGTTCTAATATTTGAGTAAGTTAAGTTGTGTGTGTTATTTGGAATACCAAAATAGAATTGTTTAATTAACTTTGCCAGTTTTATAATTGGTCCCCTGCATACATTAGTTTTAAATGTTTTTGTCAAGCTGAATTAATTCAGTTATAATAAAAATGAAATAATCTGATTTAGAGTTTCTTTTTAAATCTAAAAAAACTGAATTTTTTTTCGAAAAAACAATTTAACAAATCTACTCATCTTTTATGAAACTCCTAGTAGTTTTATGCCAGAAAAATTTAATAATCTTCAATCTGTTGAAAAATTATTTTTTACAATTATCATGTTTTCTTTTTATTTCGAAAAAAAAAAAGACTACTGATCTGAACTATTTTTAAATACCAAAAAAAGCCGAAGCTATTAGCGAAATTAAGCGAGATATAGTCCCGTCGCAAACAGCGCACAATAACAATGAGTTTCATGATTTATATATCAAGCCTTTTAACAGATCATTTAAATTGTTTTCCTTTCTTTGTAATAAACAGATAACTTATATGTTTTTATTAGAAATTAACTCAATAGAAACTTACAGGTAGAAACTTATAGAATATAGAGAAAACATGGAAAAAATTACAGAATAATGAAAAGATAAGAAAAATTATTATAATAAAATAAAATAACATTAAAAAATTTTTTAAAAATATAAACAAAATCTGGGGAGAAAAAAGAGTAAGCTGATGAAGAGGTTATCCTTTTTTCCCTGGATTTTATTTATCTTATTTTAATGTTATTTCATTTTATTTTAATAATTTTTTTGTCTTATCTTTTCATTATTCTGTAATTTTTTCCATGTTTTCTCTATATTTTGAACTTATTTATGAGTTCTATACACCTACAGCTTATGCTCAGTAAATAAAACTTATTGATTCTCTTAATTTTCNGTCCCGAATGTATATATATATATATATATATATATATATATGCGCGCTCTCAGGATTTCAAATTATTAGCCAGTAAATTAATGAAATTCTTTCCAGTGAAAAAAAATTATTCGCCAATACATTTTCCAAAACAAAATTTTATTCAAAATTTACGATTTTATCGCATTTGGCGAATGCTTAGCACGGGTCGTGTGTGTGTATATATATATCAAAGATTAATTCAATACCCCAGTTTTTTGCATACCTCACCAGCATTTTGCAATGCACCAAGATAACTGGAAAAGATTTCAGTATTTTCTTATCTCCTTGATAATTTCTTTGGGATGAGTACGATAAGCCTATTAGTTCCTAAATACATTACAATAAGCCTATTAGTAATTAGAAAATCTGTGTAGAATTACTATGACTGAATTTGCTCAGGTTTATAGCAATAAGTTTATAATAAGGCCTTTTGCAATTAGCATACATTATACTCGCCTTATTGCAAATTGACTGAAAAAAAAAACTCACTCAACAGTGAAAGCAGGAATACAATTCATAATTAGCCAAATGGTCTGACAGTTAAAAAAGTCGAAATATAGATCAGGATGAATTCATTCAAAATAGTAATGAAACAAAAAACGTTCTATCGTCAAATGCTTAATCTTTAGATATTGCTAGCTTAAGTTTTTGCATTTCTTTACAATACAGCAACTGCGCAAAAAATAAATAAATACAAACCAAAAAAGGAATGTCAAAAGAAAGTCTTTAAATGTATTAAAAATATTTTAATAAAAAAAAAAACAAAGCAGATTTTTTATAATATTAATTAATATGTTCATAGAATCGTATAAAATGCCTTAAGACCTTACGTCTGACATAAACTGCAGATAGAACTATTTTAATCCTAGTTCTTTTGTCCTAGATTAGAAAGAATTTTTAATTAACTCCATGTGCGTTTTGTTTCGACCTTGAGGCTAAAAGTTGTACTATGTTCTTTTTTTTTTCTTTTTTTTTTTTAATACAACATTACAAAATACGGTTCTTGAATATTTGTCAAAGGTTATGTAATTCGAGAAGATGAAACTGAGATTGTGCAGGATGTATTTGTTAACAATAAACTGCAATCTCACCAGGCTATAAACTAAAGCAAACATAAATATAAAATAATAAATGTTATTCGGAAATAAATGGAATAATATGCGGTATAAAGCAGTTTAAAAAGTCTGGTTACAAGAAAACATTAAATGCTTGCTTTATTTCGTAATTTTCCACACTTTTAATTAATTTAAATTTAAGGATTTTTTAATATTAGACATCTAAGTAATTATAAAGTTCGTTTAAAATAACAAAAAGAAAGAACTTGGAAAATAATAAATAGCCAGAATGAGATTTATTTTTAAATATTAATAAGAAATTAATTAAATTTCATTTTTTCTCATTTCGCTGACTCTTGATTTTAAACGAATAAAAAACCTGAGTAAATAAATAATTTAAATACAAATATGTCTTTTTTTTTTGGTGGGGGGGGGCATTATCGTCTGTCACTGATAAAGAAAAAATATTGATAACTGAGATGCAATCAGCAGCCATCATTTTCTTCTTCTGAACTTTATTCGTAAATTTACAATTAATAGCAGAGATGCCAACTGCTCCGGACACGCCATAATAATTAAAAAAAAAAAAAAAAAATGTAGTTNAGTGTCAACGAATCATCCAATTTCTTGGACAGAGAAATCCGACCAATTTCTCGGATTCAAGAAATTGGACCGTGTAAACAGGCCTTTATCGTCTGTCACTGATAAAGAAAAAATATTGATATCTGAGCTGCAATCAGCAGCCATCATTTTCTTCTTCTGAACTTTATTCGTAAATTTACAGCAAGTTGCAGCATTCGTAAATTACAGTAAAATTAATAGCAGAGATGCCAACTGCTCCGGACACGCCATAATAATTATAAAAAAAACGGTAAATAACTACAGAGTAAATTTAGCAAATATTTGACTATTTTGCTTGTTTTTCAAAAGATATAACATAACTTAAGTATAATAGAGTGGTGAATCATATAAGGCTACGAATTATTTAGAAATAGTGGTGGATAAAAATCTACTAAAAATTGAATTTATTTAACAGAGAGTCACAATTTATAAACTACCACTTTAAAATATATATTTGCTGTCCGGAGCAAGTTGGCATCTCTGTAATAGTCCTGTCACTTTTCTAATTAATAAAAAAAATACTATTCGAATTTATAAGCACTGCTGGACTTAGCAAAGCAACCAGAATTTCATATCGAAGCGAATTTCGTTTCGAAATTTACAGCTGTTTTATGTGTATTAGCCAAAATAATTATTCAATTATTTTAAGAGTCAATAGGGCACATATCAAAAATGCTAAAACTTACCTTTTTCGATGTACCTTTTCTAAGAAAAACTACTTTTGGTATCACTTTGAAATTTGTGCTGGATATTTAAGATTATATGAGTTATATGCTGAGAAAATGTTTTAGCATTAACGGCAATACTCTTTGAGTTATGAAAGATTTTTGTTCAAAAATTATGAAAAGTTTTAAAAGTTTAAGTTTTCAGTTCATAATTTTTAAAAACAAATTCTGACAAAGATATGTAATAACAGTTATTACAGTGTAAACATGCATATGCAAATATTCCGCGAAGAAAAAATTGAAGCAATATCTTGTTCAGAAAGGTACATCGAAACAGGTCAGTTTCGTCATTATTGGACCGAATTCTCTTAATATGTCATAAATTTTTCAATTCTGCAGAAAGATTCTTCATATTTTAGTTTAATAACAGCTAACATTTTCTTAAAATTATTGCTACATCTTATTATTAATTGCACAACGTTATGCAATCTAGCTAAGAGTACACATACTTGGTAAAGATCACATAATTTAATTCGTTATTAGTACCATTTAAACTTTTCAAATAAAAAAAAACTTAGGTTAATCGGGGAAAGATCCTCGATTAAAATTTTTTTTTTCTAATTAAAGTTTGCATAAGTTTCATGTCAAATATGAATAAAAGAATTAACGTAATAAAAGAATTAACGTAATAAAAGAATTCAAGCAATAAAAGAATTCACGCAATAAAAGAATTCACGCAATAAAAGAATTCACTAATTAAGCATTAGTGATGATGGTCTAATTGTCTTTTTAAGCTATGATTATGCAGTTTTGATCAGCTTTACCACATTCTTGTGGCTTCAACTTAGTACATCTTTAATACAGTATGCATAACATTTAACACTGAGTTAATGATGTTTAACTAACTCCAATTTACAAAATCAAGATTAATTTACTAATTCCTTAATCTTACCATTGCGATCACTTTACCAGGAAATTTTAATTAGACAAAATTTGCATAAAAAAAATTTAATGAGGAGTATCAGAAGATGATGAAAGGACAAAAAAGTTATTTTCTTCCCTTTAAAAATATAAAAATATTACCATTGTGTAATTTTTCATAATTAACTTAGCTCTTAACTATTTAAAACTAGAATAGAAAAATTTAATCATTTTCATAATTAGAAAATGTTTGATTTTAATGTGATTTATTACCATTTTAGGGAAACATTTTCTGACAGACTGGAATTAAAATTTAGCTTATTTTTAAACTGGCTAAAAATTAAAATTATGCAAAAAATTAAAATTATATTTAGACGACAAAGAGAAAATAAAATTCAAAACATGAAAGAACTAACAATTATTTACTAAACTGTGCAAATTAATTAGGCCAAAGTGTTAAAATCTTTTTTAATTATTTCTTTTCGAAACAACTATGTTTTTATTTCTACTATCTCCTTAAAACATTATAATATCACATAGTATTATCAATTGCTCCCAATAATTTTCAGCTATGAAACCCTAAATATAATTGATCTTTCTTCACCCCCCCCCGAACCCCCGACTGTATAAATGATAAAGTACATAAAAGTAGCATAAAATAAAGTATATGAAAACAATTAAGAGCACATTAACCAATAAAAAACTACTTTACATTCACAAGAACGAAATTTTTTTATTAATGATGTTAAATTAAGTTTTATATGACACAATTGAATTTACACTCCTGAATTTGTTTTTGGGGTATTATGCATAAATGAAAATGAAACAAATTTAGCCACATTATGATTTTTGTTCAAAAGCAAAGTTGTTATAAACATTAAAAATGGTTACATATTTCTTTATAAACGACTTTAGTAATTTAGTTACACTTGAAAAGCTCGATGGGAAATATTAAGACATTCTTTCATAAATACAAGTAATTTTCATTATATACTCAAGATATTATTGTGAGAGAAACTTTAAAAAAAAAAACTTTTTTTTTAATGTTATACTTTAAATAAATTTATAAAGACAACCGAAATATTAAGCGATAGATTAATAATTAAATCTAAATATAAATAAGGATTAAAAAAATTTCAAATTGAGAATCTCTGATAAGATATATAGAACCCTAGTATTTGTATATTTGTTTAAGAAATCAGAAAAAAAATTTAAAAAAATAAAAAAGAATATACTTAAATATTTTTAGTATTTGATCGATAGAAATATTATTTAAATATTGTACATTTTTTAAGCATGGTTTCAGAATAAAAAGAGCTTAAACGTTAAACATATTCTAAAACCATAGTTTGAAAGCATGGACTATTCTCGAATAATTTATTTAAAGTAAGTTTGCGTGCGCTGCTTTAAGTTAAGTACTTGACATTTTTAATATCACGTACAAGACGTCTCCAGAGAAATACTTGCTTTTAGGAAAGCTTAAAAGCTATCTTCTTAATAATGAAAGCTAAAGTCTTCTTAAAATAAAAGCTAAAGCCACATGTTATGGCATCAGCAACCCCTAAAATTTGAGTATATCCGACAGATTAAAATTCTAAAGTTCTAAATTGAAACAAGTTTTACCGATATTTCGGAACGATTTTGTAATAAGCGTCAGAAGATATTATATTAATAAAGCATTAGAAACAGAACAGACTGAGAAATTAAATTATAATATACAGAATAACTGTGAAAAAAGATGCTCCCATTTAAATTTTTTTCCGAATCTATTTCAAATTTTGAGTGTAATTTAAAGTAAAAAGCATTTTATATTCATAAAAAGAAATCAATTCATAAAATGTTTTCTCATCAATACTCTATGCTTGCGACCAAGTAAAAATGAAATATTCTACGGGTATTAGTTTAAAACGAATTCGTGCGCATTGAAAATCTAAACCGATTTTCTATGCGCACGTTTATGAATTATGTAAAACGGCTTTTAAGAACTTGTTGCATTTTCTAATTCCAAACTTTATTCTAAATATAGCTTAAATCCCCCTCTTCATATTTTTGTTATAAATAATCTGAGGTTTCTATTATTTTGTAAATTTAACCACTTTCAAGAACTTCTGATACAAAAGACTTAAAATAAAAATAAAAAAAAATAGATGATAACGAAAGACTAATTCAGTGTAATTTTGTTGTGCAACAACGTTTTACGAAAAAGCATCTTAATATTTTACTTAATTTAAAATTAAATTGCATTTAATTTATTATATTTTCACTAATTTTCATATTTTGCTTATTTTTAATGTTTTCTTTTTTAAATGTACGTAAATTTTCTAAATTCCTAAGTGCACAACAATTTTCTAAATTATTCATACACATTTAAAAAAAAAACAAAAAAAAAAAACAGCATTTTAAGAATAGATAATTCAGAAAAGAATAAAAAAGAAAAGAAGCAGCTGGTCACTTGATCTTTCAACGATAGCAAACTTTTAGTTTCACCTAACTAAACTATTTCTAACTATTTGTTATAATACAATTTTCTATATTTTTAGAGCTATATGACTCCGGGCAAGATCCTTTTGAAATAAAATATTATTTCCCTTTCTTTACGGAAGAAAAGAAATAAATTGTTATTTATACAGTAAGCTATTACAACTTTTGCTGTTTCAAGTGCTAAGTNGTTATGGCATCAGCAACCCCTAAAATTTGAGTATATCCGACAGATTAAAATTCTAAAGTTCTAAATTGAAACAAGTTTTACCGATATTTCGGAACGATTTTGTAATAAGCGTCAGAAGATATTATATTAATAAAGCATTAGAAACAGAACAGACTGAGAAATTAAATTATAATATACAGAATAACTGTGAAAAAAGATGCTCCCATTTAAATTTTTTTCCGAATCTATTTCAAATTTTGAGTGTAATTTAAAGTAAAAAGCATTTTATATTCATAAAAAGAAATCAATTCATAAAATGTTTTCTCATCAATACTCTATGCTTGCGACCAAGTAAAAATGAAATATTCTACGGGTATTAGTTTAAAACGAATTCGTGCGCATTGAAAATCTAAACCGATTTTCTATGCGCACGTTTATGAATTATGTAAAACGGCTTTTAAGAACTTGTTGCATTTTCTAATTCCAAACTTTATTCTAAATATAGCTTAAATCCCCCTCTTCATATTTTTGTTATAAATAATCTGAGGTTTCTATTATTTTGTAAATTTAACCACTTTCAAGAACTTCTGATACAAAAGACTTAAAAAAAAAATAAAAAAAAATAGATNAAAAAAAAAAAAAGATTTATAACGAAAGACTAATTTAGTGTAATTTTGTTGTGTTACCAACGTTTTACGAAAAAGCATCTTAATATTTTACTTAATTTAAAATTAAATTGCATTTAATTTATTATATTTTTACTAATTTTCATATTTTGCTTATTTTTAATGTGTTTTTTTAATGTACGTAGTAATATTCTAAATTCCTAATAGCACAACAATTTTCTAAATTATTCATACACATTAAAAAAAAAACAAAAAAAAAACAGTATTTTAAGAATAGATAGTTCAGAAAAGATTAAAAAAGAAAAGAAGCAGCTGGCCACTTGATCTTTAAACGATAGCAAACTTCTAGTTTCGCCTAAACTATTTCTAACTATTTGTTATAATACAACTTTCTATATTTTTGGAACTATATGACTCCGGGCAAGATCCTTTTGAAATAAAATATTATTTCCCTTTCTTTACGGAAAAAAATAAATAAATTGTTATTTATACAGTAAGCTATTACAACTTTTGCTCTTTTAAGTGCTAAGTATGAACTTTAAAGTTTCAAGAGGTGGGCAGTTTAATGTGCTAATTCATTAGTACTAATTATTGCATTAAGGAATCAGACACAAAACGTACTTTCGCATAAGCGTACTTTCTCCGAATACTCTCTTTTTCTGGTTAACTTAGATTTTTGAGCATCAAAATAACTGGAAAATATTACAAAACAGTTTTTTTTAAGCATCAAAACATTAGCCATAAACTGGTAGCAAAGCTGAATCAGTTTTGTCAGTACCTTTGTTCAATAGTTTTTTTGAGCATCAAAATATAGGGGGTAGCCATAAACTGGAAAATATTACAAAATAGTTTTCTTGTGCATCAAAATATAGGGGGTAACCATAAACTGGAAAATATTACAAAATAGTTTTTTTGTGCATCAAAATATAGGGGGTAGCCATAAACTGGAAAATATTACAAAATAGTTTTTTTGAGCATCAAAATATGTAGCCATAAACTGGAAAATATTACAAAATAGTTTTCTTGAGCATCAAAATATAGGGGGTAGCCATAAACTGGAAAATATTACAAAATAGCTTTTTTTGAGCATCAAAATATAGGGGGTAGTTATAAACTGGAAAATATTACAAAATATTTTTTTTGTGCATTAAAATATAGGGGTAGCCATAAACTGTAAAATATTACAAAATAGTTTTTTTGAGCATCAAAATATGTAGCCATAAACTGGAAAATATTACATAATAGTTTACTTTGGTTAGAAGTAGAAAATTTCGGCCCCTTAAATTTATTTTTTGTAATTCGAAAAAGAAACAAAAAGTTAAAACTCTTAACAAATCACTAGTGAGAAAGATGTAAAACTTGAAAGTGTTACAAATAATCACCTCTCAACCACTTTATTTCCCCCCGACAATGAAACAGAGTTTGATGTTTTTCATTAAACTCTAGAAGTGATTGTTAAAATGAAATAAAATGAACAATCAAAATACACTTTCACAATCTTAATTCAAGAAATAAACGAAACGCATCGAGTTTAAAAACGCATCAGGTACATTTAAAAAAAATAAAAGTTACCATTTAAAGAAGCAATTGCACTGATAAAATAGAATTTTTTTTTATTAAATTAATGCAATCGGCAAAAGAAATTTGCATTTACGTAATGGTTATCAATATATAATTATCACAAGTATTCTTTATCTTGCCAAATGTATTTTACCGTCACAGTTTCTTGAAAAATTAAACCTTTCCGGTTTCAAAGTTGAATATTACTCAGCTTAAAACGTCATACCAATAAGTAATTCTAAAGCCGATAAGAACAATAGTGATAATCAATTAGAACGCTTTTTTTTCTTTTCATAATATCTAAAAAAACAATTGCGAATTATCTACCGTATTGAAAACCTAAAAATATTCCCGATAACATTATTTCGTTAAATTATTTTCTGAATCACCTTTGGTGAAACCTTTGATGGTTTAGTTAGACTGTTAACAGCGGATGAATTTTAAAATTATTAATAGGGAAAAATTTATCAGTTTTGATAACTGCGATTATGTCATTCCTTTTTTTTTTTTAAATTAATACACCACAATATGTAGAAAATTTATTCATCTTAGAGCTAAGGCGTTTTTTCTCCTTTTAAATTGACAAATTATTTAACATTTTATGATATTTATTAATTTCTGGTTAGGGAGGTGTCGAGTTTATGACAAAACACTTCTAAGCCTTCAAAAGTTTCGTTTTAGATCACTAAACTGAAAACAAAAACAAGAAAATAATTTTTCTTTTAAACAGTTTTTGAAATTATGAACTTTCAATTTTTGTCGCGGAATTTGATATCTTGGTTGAATGCAAAGTTAATTTAAAATTCATGATCCCTTAAAAATTTCGTTACAGAGACAGAGCTTCAAACTCTACTGGATTTATCAGTAGACTACTGGATTTTTCCAGTTTTTCCAGGTCTACTGGCTTGATAAAAATTCTCCTGATTTTTGTAAATTTTAAAAAAATTTCTAGTAGAAACTCCTACCGAAATAGAATTTTTACGCTATTTATTACTTCAATATTTAAATTAGTATTAATAATATATAATGAAGTGAGCCCCGTTTACAGTAATAAGTTCAAAGCTTTTTTTTCTTTTTTTTAAATTTTCAGTTTATTTTTATTCAGAACCACCTTTCTAAATTAATTTTTTAACTATTATTATTAAATAACTTGTCTATAACTATTCAAAATTAGAAGTTAACATAATAAAAAATATTTCAAATTCAAGTTTATTTAATGTCAATCATAAATGGAAAATACTGCAGATATTATATTCATAGACATGCAATATTATATTTATAGTTTTTCGTGTAATTAAGTTTTTGTATTTTGATGGCAATAAAAATCCCTTAATTCTCTATTTGCAAAATATTTAGTACATTATGCAACAGTTATCATGAAATTGATATTATTTCGTTAAATCTACTGGTATTTTCCTATTCAGCTATGCAGAGATTTCGATTTAAAACAAAACAAATTCATTAGGATTAATATTTTAACGTTTTTATGATTTTTTTGCGTTAAAAATACGCTTTTTAACTTATAAACGCGTTCATAGCTAGATAAGCATGCTATTGTTTCATAGTTATGTTTTCATGTTAAAGAGAAATTTAACAATGGCACGATTTTTTCCTTTTGATCAGAAAAAATACTGAAGAAATATATAAATCGGGTTAAAATAAAAGATTGTAAAATGTGTTAGGCACACGCGTAGCTTAAAACCTACATTTAACAAAAGTTCATTACATGAGTCGACTGATAACCTAGATAAATTTACTATAAAATTAGATTTCTGATATTCCAGAATTTCTTTTATGTTGCAACACGTGGGAAAAGATAAGCAGAATTTTCTGGCGTTACAGGCGGGAGTAAAGAAGATAAAATTTCAGGAATTTTAAAAACTCCTCACAATTAGAAGGTGATAACCAACATGAAACAAATTAAATATGTGAGAAAGAACTTTTTAAATAAAAAAGGTAACATGCTTTACAACATATTTGAAAATGCTTAAGTACAATACTAAAAGTTAACTTTTTGATTTTTTTTATCACAATGAAATATTGTATACATCAAAATAAAAACAATCTATATTTTTAATATACATTTTTCTTTGGGAGAAGACTATCGTTCGCCTTCCAATGAGGTGAACCGGGTTCGAATCCCAGCGATGGCTGGTCGANTCTCAACCTTTTTTTTGAGGCGGCACACTTTTAACGATTTCGAAATTTGAAAGCACACAATTAAAAAAATTAGTTTAAAAGTTGTTTACTTACCTATAATACACTATATTAAATAGTTTGTGATAATAATTTTGAATATGAAATAAAATAAAATGTACTACAAATACACGTTTATTAAGGGATTAATTATTTCTTTCGACAAATTTTTCATTAGTAACAGTTATTTTTTTTTTTGCTATTTATTAATTGTTAGCTTGTTTTTAATTGTTATTAACTGTTAGTTTTTTACATTAATTATTATTTTGTGATTTCTTGTTAATTAGTTTTATTGCTAATTATTAATTGTTAGCTTATTTTTTGTTAGTTATTGTTTGTTAATTTGTTTTTAGAATTATAAATTGCATAGCTTACTTTAATGATTAGCTTTTATTTCCATTTGATAGTACAGTAGGGAACCGATCATCCGGAACGATCGGGACCATCACTATTCCGGATAACTGATTTTTCCGGTTTTCTGAATCGCTACAAAAAGCCGTTTTTTTATTGTTAAACCCAACTAAAAAAAATTTTTTTTTAGGAAATAATCTTGAAAAGAAGAAAAACGATGAAGTAATACACTAATGATTATTTCCAAAATGATGGTAAGGTGAACATCTTTCAAAAAAGAAAGAAAAATCCTAAAATCTTATAAGGAAAAAAAAATTTTGTTTAAAAAATGGCGGGAAAATTTATCGAATTTCGTTCCGGTTTTCTGGTTTTCCGGTTTTCTGATTTCCGGATAACGGGTTCTGTACTGTAATATTTAGCTTTCTTTCTTTTGTTAATTAATAATTTTAATAGTCATTAATTTTTCTACTTATTTCAAAATTTTTTGTCAAAGACAATTTAAAATCTTCATTCTTATTTTAAGATTCTCAGAGATAAGACAATCGCCGACAAAGATGTTCACGCGGTTAAAGCGTGGAATTATAAAAAGTATATATATAATATTATATATATTCACTTCTCTTTAATTTAAACTTTACTCGTAATTAAAAAAAGCATATTTTTTATTGTATCATTTCTAATATTTGGCGGCGCACAAAAGTGCCGCGGCACAGTTGTTGAGAATCACTGACTTAAATGTTTATTTGTACCACGATACAATTATTATATTCAGAGACACGATGGCTCAGGAGATAGAGCGTTCACCTTCCAATGAGGTGAACCGGGTTCGAATCTCAGCAATGGCTGGTCGATACGAATTCCGCATCCAGCTTGCGCAGACAACAGTGCTGACGTGAAATATCCTCAGTGGTAGACGGATCATGGGTTAGATTCCTCTTGCCATCAGGTTGACCGCGGGAGGTGCTCGCGGTCTTCCTCACTATGTAACGCAAATGCGGGTTAGTTCCATCAAAAAGTCCTCGACGAAGTTCTCCTAATACTTAATCCAGGAGTTCCCTTGTCATCTGGATCGGGTTCAAAATTATAAGGTTACAGAGTTGAACATTAGTAGTCGTAAACCCCAAAAATTGGTCGGCTGTTCAACGACGGTTAATATATTATACTGATTTTGTCACAATACTAATAATAAATCAAAATTAAAAGAAGAAAAAAAAGAAAATATTTGCTGACCATTTAAATTAAGCAATTAGGAATCTTTTTTTCAATTAATTTTGGTGTGGCTGCTAAATTTCAAATTAGTATATTCGAAAAATTATGTTTTCCAAATTAAAAGCGATAAAATATGCAGTGTTTTTAAGTAGTTCATTCCGTGCTAATTTTAAGAATATCTTATCTAATATGACTTTATTGAACTTTTCTACCTTATTTCGCATTCCTAAGAGGAATCTTAATGCGTAACATCAACACCGCGTATCGAACAGCAGTTTTACAATGGGCTTTTTATACTATAAAGTCATTGGTGTTTATATTGGATAAGGAAGTAACTTATAAGTCTCGTGAACTCCGTGCAAGGTCTTAGAAATTCACAGTTGCATATAACCTTGGGAAAACCCATATCACGGGTTAAAACCAGCTGAATCAGGCTATTCAGTAACGAGATAATTTTGGATTTTGCACCAAGGACGATGGCTTCCCAAATAAGATATTTATTTTGTATTATTAGTAATGACTAGACACTGTTTTGATAAGAAATCAAAATTCAAGGGTCAATCGATGTTGTTTGAGTTTGTGTTATTAAAGCTATTTCAAATTCTTAGAACTTAAATTCCGATAAAAGTACAGTAGATCAACCGCATGAACCTACTGGTTACCGCATGAACCTACTGGTTCTGTAATCGTATACTCATAGTTCACAGAAGACAGTAAAAACATTTAATGTGAATAATTATATTAACCATACACTCAATAAATCGTTTATTATAACTGTAATAAAAAAAAGGAATTCACTTAATTAATTATTTAATTATTTGTTTGCAAATGAATTCAGCAGAGATGCAAAATAATTCAATATGCGTTTTGTAAGCATATTTTCTTATGTCAACAGCAAAATTACATGAAATTATTAATGTAAATATGTAATGTTTGTAATATGTAATTTTAATAGCTTACGTAAATATTAATTTATTTAAATAATCATTTAAGCAGGGGTCTGTTCAGACATTTTGTGAAAGGTCCGTTTTTGTAAAATTGTGAAAAAATTACTCGTAATTTGTGAATATAAATTAAACATTAAGTCACATTCTTTCAACCAGGGTTCGCTTTTGTGAATTTGTGCAAACAGTGTTCGTTATTGCAAAAAAACTTTTTCAAGGAGTTTTTAAATTGTGAATAGATACAAGATTATGCTCAACACTGTAAAATAATTAAAAAAAAACTAAATTTTCAAAAATAAACAGCAATTGCAGCTACTAAATTAGCGATGCAACATACTAATATTTGGTATTTAGCCTATACTGCAGAACGCATAATATTCATTTCGGACGAATAAAGGAAGAAGCGTCTGCCGAAGACAAAATTTAGTTTGTTTACATGTCTTTCTTCCCCTGGAAGGGTTTATTCGATTAACAAAACAATAATGAAGATAAACAAATTTGTGAAGGGTCCGATTAAAAGATAAAAACGGACCCTTCACAAAATAATTTAAGTAAAAATATTTTGTGAAGGGTCCGTTAACGGACCGAAATTTCTTCTAAACAGAACCCTCATTTAAGTAATTATTTATGTAAATTCTTTATGTGGATACCTGTATATTGCAAATAGTCATTTATATGAATATTTTCCTACGTAAATAGTCTTTTACGTGAATATTTTCCTATGTAAATCTTTTACGTGAATATTTTCCTATGTAAATNATTAAATTTTAAAAAATAAGCAACAATTGCTGCTTCTAAATTAGCGATGCAACACACTAATATTTGGTATTTAGCCTATACTGCTGAACACATAATATTCATTTCGGACGAATAAGGGAAGAAGCGTCTGCCGAAGACAAAATTTAGTTTGTTTACATGTCTTTCTTCCCCGGGAAGGGTTTATTCGATTAACAAAACAATAATGAAGATAAACAAATTTGTGAAGGGTCCGATTAAAAGATAAATTATTTTGTGAAGGGTCCGTTTTTAAGTTAAAATATTTTGTGCAGGGTCCGTTAACGGACTGAAATTTCTTCTAAACAGACCCCTCATTTAAGTAATTATTTATGTAAATTCTTTATGTGGATACCTGTATATTGTAAATAGTCATTTATATGAATATTTTCCTACGTAAATAGTCTTTTACGTGAATATTTTCCTATGTAAATCTTTTACGTGAATATTTTCCTATGTAAATACTCCTTTACGTGAATATTTTCCTATGTAAATAATCTTTTACGAGAATATTTTCCTATGTAAATACTCCTTTACGTGAATATTTTCCTATGTAAATCTTTTACGTGAATATTTTCCTATGTAAATCTTTTACGTGAATATTTTCCTAAGTAAATAATCTTTTACGTGAATATTTTCCTATGTAAATAACCTTTTAAGTGAATATTTTCCTATGTAAATAACCCTTTAAGTGAATATTTTCCTATGTAAATAATTTTTTACGTGAATATTTTCCTCTGTAAATAATTTTTTACGTGAATATTTTCCTATGTAAATACTCCTTTACGTGAATATTTTCCTATGTAAATACTCCTTTACGTGAATATTTTCCTGTGTAAATACTCCTTTACGTGAATATTTTCCTATGTAAATCTTTTACGTGAATATTTTCCTATGTAAATCTTTTACGTGAATATTTTCCTATGTAAATAATCTTTTACGTGAATATTTTCCTATGTAAATAATCTTTTACGTGAATATTTTCCTATATTAATAACCTTTTAAGTGAATATTTTCCTATGTAAATAAATTTTACGTGAATATTTTCCTATGTAAATACTCCTTTACGTGAATATTTTCCTGTGTAAATACTCCTTTACGTGAATATTTTCCTATGTAAATAGTTTTTTCACACATCAATGATTTCCTTCCTGAATACTCTTTAAAAGTGCCTAGAACCATACGTATAAGATCCCTTATAAGATTATTCTTCAATGTTGATATTTGATGATACGATTATTCCCTTATAATCAGCATCATTATACATAGTTTCAAGATATTCTGATCAAAGCAATATTTATTTTTGAATCCTTAACAACTGCATGAATTTTAGGAAAAGATAACAAGAAAAAAACTAAAGATAAAAACGGAAGAAAAACCCTATTCTTACAAAAGTATTGGCTTTCTGAAATTGTTATGTTTCAGTTTTCTTGACTGAAATAAATTCAAGAAAGAGAATAATTCAGGTTCCAATCGAACATTCTTTTAAAAGTATTTCACAAAATAAATGATGTGGAAATATTTATAACAAGATTTCAAAAATATGTACTCGAACTTTTGATTTTTGTAAAACGACATACAGAAGATTTATTTTATAGTTTGCAAAATAAATTAGCTTTCGATGTGCAATAAGAGATTTCTTTTTTTAAATTCTTATATATATTCTCTTCTTTAAACCTTTATAATAAAAACAGGATTTTTTTATAATACATGTAAATTAAAACCGTTTACAAAGAAATTTATACATGATAAATCATCTGACCATATTCTTCAAATTTTAATAGAGTTTTTCTAACCTTCTTAGTGAGATACAGTGCACTAAATAAAAATCGGTCCACCTTAAATAACTTTTGATCTTATAACTGGATATTTACGTTCTAGGACGAAATAATACTTTTAATCGAGGGACTGATTTCAGATATGCTAATTAATTAGTGTAGAACTTACGAAATCTTTCTCTGAATACGGGTTTTTCGCCAGATTCGGATTTTTGAGATTCAGAGCCTTTCCAAGGAACCTTCCTCCATTTTTCTCTTTTATTTGAAATTATTTCTGACCAAACTACAGGGATTATATTTTTCCAGATTGCGATGACCCCTATATTTTGGGGATCTCAAATCCGAATCTGTCGAAAACAAGGCAGGTTTATTCAGAGAGTACATTTTTGTGTCTCATTTCGTAACTTAAAATACCGCTTTTTAATAAATACCGTAACTTAAAATACTGTAAAATAACTTAATGTTCTTTTAACAGTATTTAGCGAACATGCAAAAAAATTCCTTATTTTAACCTAAAAATGGCCATTTAAAAGAAGAAAAAAGTTTTTTTAGCTAGTTTTATAAGTTTTTACACGTAATAAAAACAATTAGACCAGTTTTTTCAAAATTTTACATTTATATTTTTCACAAAAAGTTGTTGAAACTAGTCGGATACATTAAAGTCAAAGCTACAAGCAACTGGCATACGAATCCACTTTAACAGAGGCAAAAATGTACAAAGGAAAAATGTACATTAAAAAAAAACTACAGATTAAAAAACAAATTACTTTTTTTTAATCTAAATTATAATAGAGATTTCTTGAATGAGTAATTGTGGGTGAACAAACATAAAGCGTATTTGTAAAGAGAAGAATGTTTACTTAGAATCTTAACAATCACGAAAGTTCCAAACATAAATAGTGTTATCCTGTGTCAATATTTTGATCGAAATATTCATGAAACAAAAAATCCCAACTTTAAATAATCATAGATTCCAACGCGTGCAAGGAAAATCCTGATAATACGTACTATTTACACGCGGTTGGAATCGCAACTACGAATCAAACTGGGCTAATTAACAAAATCAGAGAGAGAAAAAAAGTGGGGAAAACAACGGGTTTCCTTAACTTATTATTTTTATTAGTATTACTTTCCAATGTTAATTTAAACAATAGGGTAAAAGAAAACAGAATAAATCTAGAAATTCACTGGGGCAGAGATTCTTAAATAGTGCTCCGTGGAACCCATGGGTTCCGTAAAAAGTTAAAGGGGTTCCGCGAGTTGGTACTTTTTATAACTAATGGTTTTGAAACCTCTGATTATATTTAGAGCCTATAATTCATAAATTTATTTAATCTCATGGTATAACCACATGAAATTATTTCAAGTGAAATGCCAATGAAATAGAAATGGCATTACTTAAAAGAAAATATAATATTTCTAGTAACAGTATATTGAATAAATTATGAATGGAGCAAGTATTTATAAAATATTTTCAAATCAAAATTTTTTTAATAAATCAAGTTTCCCTAATAACCATTTTCAACCGTTTCGGCAAGTTCTTTTAAGTTTTAATTTTGAATTAAACCATAATTTGGCTTCTTTTATTAAATTTTCAGTTTATGTATATGTTACGGCCAACGCCCGAAGTCCGGCCACTTCGCACTTTGGCCATACCTTTCCGCCTAAGTGCGATGTAATTGAAACGATCAGTGAATATTCTACTTTGGCCGGCCATTTCGCGAAGTGGCCACGATGTTCCGGCCAAAACGCGATGTGCTCATTCAAGAATGCCCGGTATGCTGCTAATCTGCAATTCCGGCGGGAATGTGCCACGTGGAGACATTTGTCTGCTGTTACTACTTTTTTAATATCTTTTGTATTTCTAATAACTTTTACTTTACAGAAGAAAAAAATTGTAGTGGTATGTTTCTTCACATACCGGGTGGTACGGTGGGATCACAAATTTTTAATATTTGTTTCATCAAAAAGTTAATTTGCTAATATTGCCCAGTTTGTTTTCTTTTTTAATTTAAAAACATAAAAATTAAAATAAAAATATAAATTAAAAATATAAAAAATGGACAAGTTTTTAAATTATAATTTAAAAAATGAAATTTTTTACTTTGTCTCAAATGGCCACATCCCACCGCAGTTAGCTGCGGGTACAGCCAACACCTCCTAGAAGTAGGAAGGCCTCAGCACGGATCAATTTAGTAATCCGATGTGACGTAGTTAACTGTGCAGTTGATGAAAAATAAGAAAGATGTCATTACGTTCGGGGTACTAAGCTGCGCAGTGGTTGAAAATACGAAATATGTCATTACGTTTGGACTACTAAAGGATATTTATGGTAATCCGTGCAGAGGCCTACTCTTTTCTAGGAGGTGTTGGTACAGCAGCTAGTAATTTTTAAAGAATGAAGTTATGGTTATACAGAGCCAATAATACGTGCCAATGACTTTTTCTTCCAACTTTGGCTGATCCTGTCATGCCACTTCGCGATCTGGCCGGCCAATTCCCGAAATCAAGAAAAGATCGGACATTGGCCAGCCAATTTACAACGTTCTTAGCCATTTCGTGATTTGGCCGGCCAATTCGCGAAGTGGCCGAATCCGGGCTTTGGCCGTAACACATATACACCAAAAACAAATTCATAACTAGACTAGATATAGCACATGGACTGCAAATTTAACCGTCTGATATAAAACCTAATTTAAGATTATTAATGATTAAACGATAAAAAAATCTTCATTCCTCTAATTAAATGCTTTAAATATAATCATTTATAGGTTATAACGTTCACTATTACTTTCATAATCTTTATAAAGTCAGGGTTCCACCGAAAGAAGGTTGATTATACAGGGTTCCGCAGCCGAAAAAAATTGAGAACAGCTGCACTAGTCAATAATGAACGCTAATCAGCCGATTTTTACTTTAAAAAGCTAGCAATTGATCAATTTATTAAATGTGAGCGGTATATCAAGGGCCTAAAAACGAAGACTAGACCTCAACACGGACACCACTTTTGAAACAATTGGATAAATGTGGGGTAAAGTATCCTTTTGTATCATACGAGGGTTGTAAATTAAATAGTGGCAACTTAAACTTGAAACTCACAAAAGGGCGCGCATGCGTAAATAGGGTATGGGTGCGGTGAGGTGGCGCTGTTGTCGATGTGTAGAGTGCAAAAAACAGTCGATTTGCTTAGAAGGGTAGTTGTTGCGTGGCGTTAAAGTGAGGAGTTTCATTTTCATCGCTCTAAAGCACGTTGTGAAAAGGCTTAATGACGAAAAAAGACGAGATGCTTGAATCCATCGTGCTACTGTCCTATATGGTAAAGCATTTGCTCCAAAGGCTTCCACTAATCCTCGATAGCATTCTGTTGCATTTTTGCCACGGGCAACCTCGATTGTAAGCCACGACCGCTGATCACCTTTTGAAAACATGCTTTAGAGCGATGGAAACGAAACTCCTCACTTTAACGCCACACAACAACTACCCTTCTAAGCTAATCGACTTTTTTTTGCACTCTACACATCGACAACAGCCCCACCTCACAGCTCCCATATCTAATTTGCGCATGCCCGTCCTTCTGTGAGTTTAAAGGTTAAGTTGCCACTATTTAATTTACAACCCTCGTAATTAGCTACGAATAGCATATTTAAAAGCGTGATATTGCATTTTCTTATTATAAACTTGATTTTAAATATAGCTTTTTTTCTCTTCATATTTGATTCATTATATTTTTGTTGCAAATTCAAAGCTGCAAATTCAATCTGCCTTTTTTTCTATATCAATTACTATGCATGAAAAATTATAGACTACAATACACAAAAAATACATCAACTAAATAGAAAATTTTTTTTATACGTTTAAAAACCTTTAATAAGTACGTGTCACTGTAGCAACCTATGATAACCATTTTTAATTGGTTTGCCAAATGATATCTTCCTATATACAATGATAGATTAATATAGAGAGCGAATAAGTGAATGATTTAGTAGCAGCTAAATAAATGAATAAAAATGAGTGAGTGAATCAAACAAGGGAAAAAAGGACGCGAATTTATGAATCAAATATAACAAGCCCAATCAAAAACAAAATTCACATTAGCTTTTGACATTGCCTCAGTAAATACTTATTTATGTAAATATTATTTTATATTTGATGCTAAAAATAAATCAGATGAGTGCAACATCTACAAATGTATAAAATACATAAAAAGTATGTATACTTTTTTTATTGGTTGCAGCACTATCATTAAGTGTCAAAACTGACACAACCTTGCTTCGTTTCAGTGTTTCAAGGTTGAAACTTAAAACAACAAAAACACAACACTACTTCAATCAACAATCCAATTTATGTCATGCTAAGTTCAAAGCCATTAAGTATTTATTAAAGCCTCTTTTATGACGTTAAGATTTGTTTTTGAGAGCAACAACTACTAAGACATTTCAGAAGGTTATGTCAACAAATATCAACTTGTCCTACTAAACTCAACTTCCTATTTTTTTACCATAATATATACGTTTTACCAAATAAAACGTGAAAATAAATACCAATCTTCAGTAGGAAGAAGCAAGATTGTCATAAACAAAAGATAAACAGCAGGGTTTGTCTCTATCTTTAAAAAAAAAATTCCATTAACAATATATAATAGGAAAATAATGAAGCTTAAAACAAACCAAAAAATAATATACGAAAGTTTAATAGAATATCTCAGAAACCTATTACGCAAAACAACACAAGTCTATATTTAAAATCTTGGCAAATTAATTTCCTGAATTATAAAAATCATCTATTTTAATTTTTGGATAGGTATTTTTTCAGTCAAGATTTATCTTAAACGCCGAACTTCGCAACTTCTAACTTTACAAAAGCATTTATATAGCCAGGGATCAGAACTAACCTCTCTTTTTTTAAATTTCCTTTTTAGCCGTGGTGGCTCAAGGAACAGAGCGCTCGTCTCCAAAATGAGGTGACCGGGTTCGAATCTCAGCAATGGCCATGATTTGAATTCCGCACCAAGCCAGCAAAGACCACGGTGCTGACGTAAAATATCCTCAGTGGTAGATGGATCATGGATTAGAGTTCCCTCGCAGTCAGGCTAATAGTGGCAGGCTTATTTTTAAAAAAAAAATTTATTCAGTCTAAAATGATACTCCCAATTTTCAATCAACATATAAACACATCGTAAAAAAATAAGACAGTTGAGCAGATTTATTTTCCATTACGTTCATTCGATCTGTTCTAAGAAATATGTAAATAAAATAATTGAGCGATTTGCATTGTATTCTGAAAATGCTAAACAACTCATTGATTAAAGAACAATTTTAAACTTTGTAATATATTTTTCTGCTGTATGAGGAAAGGGGGTATTTATTTTGGGGGGTCCCATAAGCATATCTGTAGGATACCGTTCAACCGCATCCCTCCAAAAATAAATAAAGTTTAAAATCATTCGCGATACTTCAGAAATTTTTGCTTGAATCATTGTTATCTGTCATAAACCTTTAAAATAAACCTTTCAGAAAAACTCAACTGCATTCTTTCCAGACGCATACAATTACAATATTCTTTTAAAAGCTATCCACTGATACCTCACTTGGATCTCCGACATGTTTAAAGCACTCAAGAATAAGCATTCATGTTTAAAGCACTCATGTTTAAGGCACCCATTCTCAAGATTTGCAAGACGTGAATGAGACGTCTGGCATGTCTCGAGAATGGGCACCTATTTTTGAGCGCTTAAAACGTGTCCACTTTTATTTCTATCAGCATACTTTTTATACCAATAAAGTTTTGAAGTTTTTTAATCAGTAGAGTACACGTTGTTTAAAATTGCGAAAATCGAGATCCTTAAGATTAAGAACATAAAAAAGAGATATGTATCAAATGTCTTTGATTTTTTTTCCTTATATTTTTTTTAAATATTTCTAAAACCATTTTTTTTTTCTAAATCTGATGAATCTTGAGATATCATTTCACACAGTTTTTACTCAATTTAAATTTTCTCACTTACATTGCAATCTGGGAAACAAAATGCATAAACCTAAAGATCAAATAGGGTTACTTTGTTTTTTAGAGAATACAAATCTGCAATAAAAATGGGGGCTATTTGCTGTAACCCCGCCCCCAGGGAGATTTAGAAGATCGCATTTGGTATCATTGGAAAGCTTTTAAAAAAATATTGAATGCCAATCATTTTCACTTCTTCGATCCGATCTACACTGGTTATCATAAATTAAGGAAAATTCACAAAAATCGCGATAACTCAAGAAATTACACATGGAATTTTATGAAACTTACCCACAATATACAACACATAGTAAGGTATTAAACAACATAAAAAGAAATTATCAGACATTAATAGTAGTATAGAAATTAGCACATGTATAAAATAAACAAATTGGAAGTATCGGTTTGCAATAGAAAAAGTACCTTTAATATGGAATATGATTGCCTCTAGAAGCAATACAGCACAAACAGCGATGTGTGATGCTTTCAATTATGCGGTCTATCAGTTCAATAGGAAGTGAGAGCCATTGCTCTTG
>NC_092204.1:18267969-18339380 GCF_043381705.1 Parasteatoda tepidariorum
TACATATACATATACATATACATATACATATATCAATATATATATATATATATATTGACCCTCTAATTACACGCAAAAATATGTTTCGATATTCTTTAATTATAAATAAAACAGTCTAATAGTTACTAAACAAATCTGTTTGATTATCGGGATTATATTTGTACTAAAATATAAAATCCAAAACAAAACAAAATCGTTTGAAATTTTTATTACTCCCATTTAAAAATTTATAAATAATTGACTTTGTAAATTAAAGAAATTTTAATTATGAATTACTGTTTCTCTTAGAGATCTAAATAACCGCAAATAAGTGTAAATTCGAAAAATTATTGTTTGGAAGAGAGAGCCTTGTTTGGAAGATTTAACTTTTAACGAAAAAAGAAAAGAAAAAAAAAGAAAAAAAAGCAGTATTTCAAATTATTAAAATGCTAAATATAATATTTTTCGCTTATTTCGATATAAAATAATAGAAAATAATGAAAAATATGTTAAATAAAAATTCTGTGTTAAAGGGTTAATCATACTGCCACCCTAAGCAAGGCAATATCTTCTATTTTTGTCATTTTCTGTTGATCTTTTCTTAATTCTCATTTGTTTATAATACTTAGAATACCAAATACTTGTACTAAATATCCAGTAATGCTTATTATAATGATAAATGTTAAGATATATAAATGATAACTCATTATTTAATCTGTTTGTGCATTAAAATGAAAGCCTGGAAAATTCAAAATGCGAAAGTAACAGTTGAAAACAAATATCTTTAAAAACATTTATGTTCTATAAATTATATTACATCTGTAAAAGACAGAAGAAGAAAAATGAAGAAACAAAGATAGTAATGTGGAAACTTTAACACTTCAAGAGCATAAAAAAATACTTTAAATAAATCGCAAGTGAATTTGAGATAAGAAGCAAAGGAATACTAGAGAGGAAAATATATTATGATGTTTTTCCCAAGGTAAGTGTTTTAAAATATTTGAAATCTGCGTAAGACAGAAAAACCGCGTATATCGAAACGTTAAACAAATAACATAAAATACTATATTGCGTATTGTTGAGAAACAGAGTAGCTGAAGAAAAATAACCATATTTTCACTTTTGTCTAAGTCTGATTAGTTTTTAAGATTTCATTTTAATGTAGAGCAACTAATTTAAAAGGCAATAGCATGTAAACTAAAGGTTGACTTTTCCAATATCATTTAAAGAGACTTCCAAAGTATACCGATCAAGGGAGTTAAAAATTTCGTTAGAAAAACTTTATTTTCATTAAGAATAACTTAAATTTACGATCATTTGCGTAAATAACGAAAGTATATTTTGATTTATTAAATATGAATAATGGAAACAATGTAATGTATTTATTTTTAATATAAAATATGCATGAAATATTGTGAATATCACGAAAATTATACTAAGTAAGCAACAAACACGCAATAACTTACTTTCAATATTTTAATAAAATATTCAATATAATTTAAAACTAAAAGAAAATAATCCTTGAATGCTTATTTCATTAAAATATTTTCAATCAAAATTTGAGAAGACCTTAGTTTCTTCATGTTCAAGACGTTCTTTATGTTCAATGAATGTGGACAGAGTAAGGCGGCAGCTTAACATTTAACTAATATCTTGTAATGTACTTTTGAATAATTTCAATAGCATATTCCAAACGTTTGTATTTAGTAAATTAAAACATCGTTTGACAACATAATTAAAAATTGCTTTTTAAAATAAAAAAAGTTACAGAACATTTGTAGGTTATAAAAAAAAATTAGGGAGAAACAATTTAAATTATATTAATAACTTTCAAAGATGTTTGAGTTTTGGTAAACATTTAAAACTATTGCAGAATAAACATAGTAAAAAATAATTATCTTATTATTCAAAGCGAAACAGCTTTTACCCTTTTTTATTAACACAAAAATTTTGCTTCCCCCCTCTTTTCTTCAACACTCTAAAATATTTCAAATAAAACATTTTTTCTGAATTCCCCATCGAGTTTTACAAAACATCTTCACTGCTCCATAACTATACCCGCAGCAAAACAAGTTTTACAGAGCTTCCCCGGGTCGCTTGTTTTTTCTCAAGAATAAAATATTCAAAAGAAAAAATTCACATTTTCAAGATTTTATACTTAAAATCAACAATACGAATGATTTTTCCGATAAAATTATTTTCCTTTTCATTTAATATAAAATATGCGTCAAAAATAATTTTTTTAACTACAAAATTTCCGATTATAATGAAATTATGCATACAGATTCTAAATTTTAAACCACAAGTGCAAATTTCAAAGTTTGTTTTATAAAATTACACTTAACATTGTTTAGAAATAGGCAAAAAAGTAAAGTAATTTTAACCTAGAAGTTAGAAACTCGAGACTATATAACTTACCAAAGTAATAAAAGTTTTTAGTTATATGTATAATTAATTTCGATGTAATTTTCCCCTTACACAGTGTTAAAAAAAAAGGAAAAAGAATTTGAATGCTATAATAGCAAGTTCGATTTCCTAAAGCTTAAAACGCCACTTATTAAACTCACCTTTTAAATACAAAAACCAATAGGCGTTAAATTTCCTTCGACCGAAAGCACAACGTTCTTTCCGGAAAGAATAATTCTGAATTATCGTTAAAAAATTAGATTATTTCAATTTTAATAGAAAAAATAATGAAATTATTACGAATTACTAATATTACAAAAAAGTGAATTACCAATATTGTAAATAAAATGAATTACCATTATTAGAAAAAAATTATGTTGGGTACTATTAAAAGAAATAATGCAATTATCAATCCTTTTTAAAAGAAAAAAATGTAACTATTAACAAGCAGGTGCTATTAAAAAATGAAATAATGAATTATTAAAGAAAAAATAATGAAATCCATAAAAATTATTAATTTAGACAACATATTTTTACGAATTTGATATTACGATTTAATTTATAAAATAAATTTATAATTAACAATGGAAATAAATTACAATAATGTCATGCTATTTTATCAATATTTATTTTCTTTTTATATAAATATTTTGAATATTTTTGATTTGATGAATATTTTAAGAAAAGTAACATTATTGCGAATTGCAGAAAAGATTGTAAAAAGGAAATAGTTGAATTGTAGGCCTCATGGTGTCTCTCAAAAAACTGATGCACAACCTATACATGAATCGAAATTCACAACTTTAAAAATTCTAAGAGTATTTTTTTTTATAAAACCAAAGTAATTAACCTTCTCTTGCCCCTACTTAAAATAGTTAGCTATCGTAATTAATAGAATCAATAAAAACTTCTCAAAACTAGCATTTTTCTAAATAAAAAATATTTTTGTAAGAAATTTAATTTCACTGAGAAAACCAATAAACAAGACAAAACTGTCACCTAAAAAAAGATTCTAATGTAATAGTCATATTTTGTTGTGCTAGTCTACAAATATTAACAACAACATCGTAAAAGAGTAGGTACTAATTATATATCGCTCATGGGCTGCAATAGCGGCACAACTCAAAAAATCATGTTTTGAGATAAGTGGGTTTAAAGTTTTCATTGCTAAGGAAAATGCATAAGAAATGCTTCAGTTTGCTTAAACGAAGATTACCTTCAAGTTGAATTATGAGTTGTGCTAGCATTGCTGCTGAAAGAATGTGCATTTTCATATTTACACCTGTTCTTAGTTCAAAACGCGTGTTTTTTTAGTTGTGCCACTGGCATTATTGCAACCCATGAACGACACATGATAATACATCGCAGATAAAAGATAAATAGTAAACATTCTATACTCAATTCTTACTAATTATTAATGATAAGTTCTTGGAGGGAGGTTTATAGGAGGTTAGGAACATAGTTTCAGATTTTAAAAAAAAATTGCAATCCCAATAACATCAAAACACGTCTTTATCAGAAGAACTAAGAAAAAACTCATAATACAATTTAAGATAATATCCACTCATAAAACTTACGAGAAAAAAATTAAAATAAAACCAAAATATTGTACAATAACAATTTCTTAATTTTATTTGTTAATTTCAAAAATAATACAATATTAAAAAAAATGACTACTTGATTTAGCTCGGAATTTTAAGTTTAAAAGGGAATAATTATAACCCATTTCGAAAACGTGAAGATAAAATTATAGATAACACAATAAGATAACATATTATAAAGATAACGGCAAGGATCGCATTGTTGAGAAAAGTATTCTTTCTAAAAGGTGTGTGAATAAGAAAATTTAAATCTCATTGACGACTTTCTCTTTCCCCTCTGAATAAATTACACTTTCTCAGCTGCCATAGACAGGATTGATTTATTAACAATGCAAATAATTGCTAACGCCTGGATTACTAAGGGTGATTAACATATTCATGCAGTAGTCAAGAACAGCAGATGTGAATTACATTGAATTAGTAAGACAGGCGAGAAATTAATAACAATACACTTGAACTATAATATTAACGATCGCGCTACCAGCATCTGATAGAACATGGAAAATACAGTCAGGCCCGCTATAAATATCAACTATTGTTGTAATTATTCGGTCGCCAGGGCAGTACTATTGATCGGATAGGAAGATTTATTAGCAATAACTAAACAAAACGACTAATGGGACATCTGTACATATTTACAAGGCGTTCATTCTCCGCTTTGTGGTTCCAACAATAGTTTCTTGTAAAAATACATCAGAGAGGTTGCTAAAAAAAATATTGGATGACGTCATGCACTTTTATTGTTTGAAGAGCGTCGTAGTAAAAGTATTTATAAATTTGTAGCACCACGTTGTTTAAACATAGTTTTTACACAAAATTTATTATAAAAGTAATCACTTGTCAAAAAATGAATGTTTATAAGATATTAAAACTTAAAATTATTGTATAATAAAATTAGATAACTTTATACAGAATACTCTCGATAACTCGAAAACCTTGTTATATAAAATAAAAAAAAAATTCCCCTTAGCATTATATATCAACCTAATGTAAATTTCAATTCCTATGTCGAAGAGTTTCTTCTGAAAACCATGTTGTGTCAAATTTTTTTTCGAAATAGAAATTCATTTTTTTTCTTCGGAAAAATCACATTTTAAGTTTAATGTAAACTAATTTTTTTCTATTTAATGCCTAATCATTTTTGTCTTTGTTTTAAAAATAAAATTATCATTGTTGCACTTAGACTTATTGTCTACTATAACATACATATTTATTAAAAGTTATTCTTATGTTTCATGTATCTACTTTTTAGAACATATTTAGTTCTGATCTTGTAATCTCGAAATCTTTTAGCGTCCTTTTAACTTGGAGATATCGAGAGTACACTGTAATATGATAATGATGCAGCACTTTTAGCTTCAATCCTTTAATTTTGAATAATTACCAAAATAATAAACGTAATAATAATAATGGAGAATAATAATGAGAAAGAACGATAAATATCACAATTAAATATCGTTGAATAATGATAATTAATAATCTACAAATAAAAATAGTTATAACTTAATTTTATACTGATGAAAATCTAAGAAACCAGGATATTTTTGTGTACAAACCATCATATCATGTAATTTTTCTTTTCAGTCCAATAAGAATGCACAAAACTGTAAGACGACTTGATTTTTATTTTAATGATATACAGAAAAAATAAAGTAAACTAAAAAAAAAAAAAAAAAAAAAAAAAAAAAAAAAAATTATCATAACCGCTGCTTTCAAAGTATGGAAAGAGCGATTATTTTCTCCCGATTTGCACAAAATTAAGGCATTTAAAATTATGAAAAGCTGTAGAAAAACGCAAGAAAAATACAGAAGAGTTAATTAGTAATCAAAAATTGGCATCAAAGAAATTAAATGCTTTTAAGGCAAGACGACTACTATTTATTTTCGATTTTTTTTAAGCCTCTAAAAGTTTAAAACGAAGAGAAAAAAATCATTTAAGAAAGAAAATGAAATAAGGTTAAATGAATTAAGCTATTTTTCGGCAAAATTTCATTGCTCTATTTTCATCACTTTAACTAGCTAGGATTCTAACACAACAAAAATTCATTAATTCTATTCCAGAATATGTGAACGTGCGTTTTCGTGAAAAATTTCAACACCAGTGGTCTGATCAGACTTTTGGAAAAAAGGTCTTGTTTTGGAAAAAAATAAGTCTGGTTCTTTTTGCATAGTCGTTTTTTTCTTCTTTCTTTTGTGAATATGTGAAAATAAGATCACGTTTTAAGTGGGGGGGGGGGGGGGGGTCTTCTAAGAAGTCGAAAATAATAAACTAAGAGCGTCATTGAATCAGCTTTTCAAATTAATTTGGTAAAAAGGTACGTTTTTAATCACACGAAACATTTTGCAAAGGATCCATTTCAACAATAAAATATTTTGCGAAGGATCCATTTCAAAAATAAAATAGTTTGCGAAGATTCCATTTCAACAATAAAATAGTTTGCGAAGATTCCATTTCAACAATAAAATATTTAGTGAAGGGAACTTTTCAATAATAATATATTTTAAGGAGGGTCTATTATAACAATAAAATATTTTAAGGAGGATTAGTAAACGATCTCAAATTTACTTAAAACGATCCCTAATAATTTAAAATAAACACTTTAATGTTATTAAGTTCTTAAAAAAACGTTAATTTAGAGCTCAAAGTAGTTAAATGACGAAATTTGTGCAAAAATTTCTAGATATTTTTAGACGTCCAAGATGGCAATGTGTATGTCTAAGAAACGAATATTCTAGACTAGTCTTAATGGCAATGAAACTTTCACTTTCTTATCGCTATAACAGTTCATGTAAATTTTCTGCTGCTTCATATTTTTGTCTTCTACATTGTAGATAAAAGCAAAAAGCTTTTACCTTGATCTTCGACAATCGAACAACTTTGATTTTTACATTTTGCGTTGCACATGTTTTATTCGTCATTAGCCCGTACGCTTAATTAAGAATTCAAACATAAAACATCGCCATCCGATTTCATTTAACTTTTAAATTTAAAAACAAATTAGCATTAACTGCATCATTTTAAATTGGCAAAAATATTTTACAAAGTGTTTGCAAAAACATTTAAAAAAATTTTTTTCTAAATTCATAAAATCTTTTTAAAATATTTTTTAAAAATCATCGAAGCATTGCACAGCAGCTACCTAGGTGCAAATGGCAAAGGATCCAGGTATTAATTCAAAACATAATACTATTATGAATTTCGCTAATGTTATTGGTACATTAAGTTGCTGAGTATCACTAATTGCAAATAAATATATCTAAGAATGAAAAAAATTAAATTCATAGCTCATATAGCACAAAAATCATTAAAAAAAATTACACTGACACATACATAAAACTATAATTTAAAATTAAAATATGTATAAGGTTGCTAAAATAATAATAATAATTTTTTTTTTTAAAAAAGGCGGTTTGGAAAGAATAGAAATATTTTATCCTCAGTAATCTTTAATTCCCACAAACAAATAAGTTTTTTTTAAAAAAAAAATCATTAATTTTTTTGTGTGGGCTGCGGTAGCTGATAGGATAGAACATTCGCCTTCCAATGAAATGAACTGAGTTCGAATCCCAGCAATGGCTGGTCGACACGAATTCTCCACCAAACTTGCACCAACCACAGTGCTTACATAAAACATCCTCAGTGGTAGACAGATCATCAGTTAGAATCCTCCAGCCGTCAGGCTAACTGTGGGAGGTTTTGAAGTTTTCGCAAATGCGAGTTAGTTTCATCAAAAAGTCCTCCATGAGGGATAATTTCACCCAATACCTTGACCCACGAGTTTCCTTGTCTTCTGGATTGGGTTTAAAATTATAAGGCTATGGAGTAGAACATAAGTAGTATTAAACCCAAAAGTTTGTCGGCTGTTCAATAGTGGTTATAAAATAAAATTCTTTTGTGCGTCAGTTAACTAGTTTCCTATCTATGGGCAACGTAAGAGTTTAGAAAAAATTTATTTATTTAGAAAAAATTTAAAGAAAAAATTTATTTAATAAAAGTTTAAAGCAGTAACATTTTACCCAAAAAAAATTTCTTAAAGAAGTTTTTTTAAAATTATAGATTAAAATACAAAATCATAACTCGTTTTATTTTGAAACAGTCTTATATGAATATTAGACATAAATTTTTAAAACAAATTATTATTACTTTCGAATAATGTTGGAAAAACCAGCATTTCTCAAAAATATTTTCAAATTATTATAAAAAAGCAGGCAAAATTGCACATTTTCTAAATCTTAAAGTGTTTTTTTTTTTTTTTTTTGTCTTCTGATTAAAAAAATAATAAAGCTCATAAATCTGTTACGAAGCAATCAAATCACAATTTATAATTCAGTCTTAAAAAAAAAGAATAAAAACAGGAAAAGTGTGAAAATTAAAGAGAAATTAGGAGAAAATATTAACAGAATTTTTTTCAAATTAGCATTTTAAGGTTATAAATTCAATTTATGTATTTAACGAGAAAGATAAAAATATTTGTAATTTCATGAAATTAGCAAAATTATCACAATAAAAAATTAACTTTAAAAAAAAAAGAATATAGTTGATTTTCTTTTAAATTGTAGATAAAATAATATTAAAAAGTATAAAACCTATGTTAGTTAGAAAATGACTTAAAATGAATACTTGTCATAGTAAAATTATATTTTTTTCATTTTAAACTTTAATTACTTAAATTTCTAATGTAACATTTACTACCATATAACTACAACTCTATTGCAGTAAATAAGAAAAAGATTACTTAATTGATCGCAGTTATAATAATTATTACTCTTTTGAGAAGGAGAATATAGTGTTTTTAATAAAACCTTAGCAATCTTTAAAATTTCACTCAATAGATAATAAATTAATTTAAATGATTATGAGATATTAAAATTTACTGCAATGGAATAAATTAAAAAGATAAAATAAAAGTGAATTTTTTGCTATAAAATTAAATTGTTAGAAGATCAATGGATAAACGTTTCTTCTATGTACCAATAAGTTTTTAGTAAGATAATATTTTAATTAAATCTTATTCTTTATTCTTAGATATACTTCATAGATTCTTAAATCCCATATTTTAAATCTAACTCTTCAAAATAGATTCAGATATCAGTCATAAAATTTATTTGTCTAGATTATGCAATAAATATCAATAAGAGAAAACCTTATGATAAAAATGTGACCTTGTCTTTTCATTTAAACTTAGAGAGAATATAAAAGTGCAAAACAAATTTTGCAATTTATTTTTATATACATATTATATTATAAATTAAAGGGTTTGGGGCAATATATAATAGTATTTTTTCGAAAGTAGATATCATTACTTCAAACTGGTAAGTAGTATTGTTTCCAGACAGGTACTTTTCAAGTTTTCGAAATTTCTTGCTAAATGACAGCACAAAACAGAGAAATAACTTAATGCCTGCAGAGAGATGGTGCTCACCAAAAAAGCGAGGCACACAAGTACAATTTGAAAAGATGGCTTATATTGCCTCTAGCCTTTTAAGTACTCAAGTTTCCCATTGAAAACTCTAACAATATTTCACAAAGCTTGAATGCTTAAAATCAGGAATCTTATACTTTTACTACACGTAAATGAGCATTTAAATCATTTACTATGACAATGATGAAACAACATAATAAATAAAAGTTTCGAATGACACATATCAAAGTTTGAAATCAACTCACCTATTCCCATGCCAACAATGACTCTCCCAGCAAGAAGCATGCCAATATTTGCAGAAATGCCCATAAGAACAGAACCAATCGAAAAAACAATACTTGCTGAAATAATTACGAATTTTCTACCATATCTATCTGATAGATGTCCAGCACATAAGCAAGTTACCCAAGCAGCAATGATTGTGACACTAACGACAACACCTTGCATTGTCGAGTCTAAATTAAAATAATCCCTCAATAAAATCATAGCCCCTGATACAACACCTGTATCATAACCAAAAAGTAAGCCCCCCACAGCTGACAAGGAAGCAACAACATAAACAAACATAGGTGTTTTTTCTTGCCTCTTGTCAAGCACCAAGGTTTCCTCGTTAGCGTCACTCATCATTAGTTATTTTGCATATAACAATCAAAAGCAGAAAATTAAAATTTAAAAACGAAATAAAAACTGTGTAAACTTAATGTTATAAGTAGTCTACATCGAGCTGCTCCGTTATTTACGCCGCTTCCGCTGACAGTTTTATCACTGACTACTCAATGTTTACGATTGTCAGTACAAGACAATATATAAAGATTACTGCCAGTAGATGTCGCTGTAGAAAAAAGAGAAAACATGCAAAAGTAAAGATTTGAAATTGGATCGATGTGTAAAACAATTGTTTCGATAAAATGCCGCTAGGATAAGTCAAAATAAAATTTAGTTTGTTTCTTCAATCTGATTAAAAATTTTATTTAAAAAAAAATTCTTAACCCAATTACTAAATTTTATTTTAAATTTAGCACTTTCATGTCAAAGCATTTAATTTTTGATTTTTTTTTAGGAAAGGAGCAATAGTGTATGAAGGGAGTACTTCGCATTTACCCGAAGTATAAATATTTATTGACTAAACGCGTCAGAATAATAAATTTTATTAATTGCATAATTTGTTAAGTTCGTTGTTTACTTTGTTATTATACAAAATGTAAATAATTTGAATTAATTAAGAATGAAAAATCTTTCGATTTATTAAAAAGTTGAAACAAACTTATCTTGATACCGATTTAGGTTAAACAATTGTAATCTCAGCATATTTTCTCTAACTAAAGATATCATCCCTACAATGCCGATGTCTGCAAAAGTTTTCGATCATATTCTTTCCAAATTTCCTCAGCATTTTTCTCTACTCTTTGCGTATGGCTCCTCGATTTTCCCTCAAAGCAAGAAGTACAATTTGACTAAAGAGGTATAAATATATCTATAAAAAACTGTACTGCTAAAGTAAAAAAATCCCACTATTTTCTATTTAGAGATTGTATGGAAATCATTCCTTTACCTAACACAATATTCTTTATCTAGTATCTCATTAACACGATATATTTTTATTTGATTTACATACATATTAGTTAACCAATCTAACTAAGAAGATGGTAGTATTTACTATTGGAAGGGTAATAATAGGATTTCTAGCAGCATGGCTAATAGTTATTATACTTTTAAGTGGACCTATGTTCCATAACAATGAGCCAGAAGAACAGATTCTTGTCAGATTGTCTCGAGCACTTGGTGAATTAGAAGCTTTAAAACTTCAGAATGAGGAGTTAAAATCCCTTTTAAATTCCCTGCAGCTATCATCTAGCTCTGAGAAAAATGAAAAGCTTATCTCCTTATCATTGAAGGATAATTTAAAAACAAAAGAAGGCACTTTTATGCAAGAACAAAGTGGTAAAAATGTGATGATGAGAGAGCCTTCAAAAGAATTTGAAGAAACTAGGAGGCTTATTGAAGATGGTGTGCTTGAAATGGGTTATTATTTAAATGCGGAGTTGAAAAAATTAAATGTCTCGTTAGGTGCTGACAAATCTAAAAAAGTATCTCTGCTTATGGAAGATGCAAATAATTACAAAAGAGTTCTACTTTCAAACCTCAATAAATTTAAAAATTTAGATGGTTTAAATAAGTGGCGTGAAAAAGAGGCACGAGAACTGGGTGATATTGTTCAAAAGCGATTGCATTATCTGCAAAATCCTAAGGATTGCTCTTCTGCCAAGAAACTTTTGTGCAATTTGAATAAGGGTTGTGGATATGGTTGCCAGATTCATCATGCTGTTTATTGTTTTATAGTGGCTTATGGTACAAAACGTACCCTTATTTTACGCTCAAACAATTGGAGATATGCTTCTAAAGGATGGGAGTCTGTTTTTCTTCCTATTAGTGACACATGCAAAGACGATAGTGGCTCTTCTCGGGCAACTTGGCCTGGTTCAGACTCCACACAGGTGGTTGATCTTCCAATTATTGATAACGTAAGGCCTCGTCCAATTTATTTGCCTTTAGCCATTCCTAAAGACCTCTCTGAAAGAATTGTAAGGTTGCATGGTAACCCTGTTGTTTGGTGGATATCTCAATTTGTGAAGTATCTTCTTAGACCTCAAGAATTTATGAAAACACTTTTGGAAAAAGTAGAAGAAAAAATGGACATAGTGCATCCTGTTGTTGGCATTCATGTTCGTAGAACTGACAAGATTGGTACCGAAGCTCAATTTCATTCCATCGAAGAGTACATGGAACACGTCGAAGATTACTTCCGTCTTCTAGAACTTAAGAGCTCGGTGGACAAAAGAAGAGTTTATCTTGCTACAGACGATCCCACTTTGTTGGCCGAAAGTAGGAAAAAATATCCAGACTACATATTTTATGGAGATCCGGATGTGGCTAAAAGTGCATCGGTTGGTCAACGTTATTCTACTGAGTCTTTAAAAGGAGTAATTATCGACATCCACATGCTGTCAAAATGTGATTATTTAGTTTGCACATTTTCATCTCAGGTTTGCCGTCTTGCATACGAAATCATGCAAAACTTCCATCCAGATGCATCGTCTTACTTTCGCTCCTTGGATGATATATTTTATTTTGGAGGTCAAAATGACCACAATCAGCTAGCCATTTTTAATCACACAGCCCGCAACTCTAATGAAATTTCAATGGTAAAAGGAGATATCGTTGGAATTGCTGGAAATCATTGGGATGGTTATTCTAAGGGTTTGAATCGAAGAACTAAAAAAAGTGGACTATACCCTTCGTATAAGACGATTGAAAAATTGGACTTGGTAGATTTTCCTATTTATTCAGAAGCGGATGAACATTAGTGTAATTTCATATCGGAAAATTTCTATAGATTTTAATCACTAAGATAACATACAAACACAATATTGTCTTAAGAATGAAACTGTTCTACACTACTTAAAATAGACAAATATCATTGGTGCTGACAAATAATTAATATGGACATAATTAATATGTATGTATAATTAATATGGACATACGATCAAAGTAGCAAACACAATTTAAAGATTTAAAAATATTATTTTTATTTTAGTTATTAAACAAAAGATTTATTGAATACTTCAGTTAATAAGCAAAAAGTTTATTATGTTTAATTGATGAAATTATCAATATTTTTTATGCTATTTTATTGTTGAATATTTTATAGTTAGAAGGGTCATTATTAATAATATATATTTTTTAATTAAGTATTGCTAAATCTGGTGTGATATTTTTATTATATGTTCTATAAAAGAAACTTTAGATTTAATCAAGACTATGCACTTTATCAATGTTGTGTGTTGTGTCTATTTCTAAATAGATTACAGCTTGGTGGTTTGCTGTCTACAAGTTTTAGTGTCAGTATCTTTTTAAATTGTTTTTCCCACAATCTGGTAATTTTAATATTTTATCTTTGTACTCTTTTAAAATTAGAAAGCATGCACAAAAAGGTAAAATTAAACAAATAAATGTTTTGTAGAATTTTCTTTAAATTATCATTTTGATAAAATATGATAAATTTCTTTTAAAAATTTACATCATTAATAGTCAATAAAAGTAACACATAAATATATCTGTATGTTTTGAAATTTTGTTTTGTTTTTCTAAGACATTTAAGAGTATTTTATTTGTTATTATTTCATGAAATTGATTATTTTTATCAATTTGTAAGAGATTTGTGATTGTTTTTATGATTGAGAACATTTGTTTTTTGTTTTAGATTTGTACAAGAAAAAAAGTCATGAGTAAATACGAATGATAATATTTAAATAAATTTTATGGAATGTTGATTCAATTTATTTTAAAATTAATCAATATTTTCAACATTTGATTGTATTATGATAAAAATGTTTTTTGAGAATTGTGCAGGTATTATGATGCAGATTTCATTTCATTAGAAAGATGATGACTTAAAGTAGATTTTTCAAATTAAAGATAATGGTAGGTAAAAAATATAAAGTTGTTGATAGTTGTTTAAACAGATAATAAAATATAAAGCAAATTTTGAGGAAAAACTAATTATTACCAAGAAAAATTTAGTTCGGTATGTACCTCAAGATATTGTGTTATATCTGTTACATTGTAATCATGCATAGGATTTTTTATTTTTACATGTTAATAAATATTGAAATTAAATTAATTTTAAAGATATATTTTTATCTTTCTTTTTGTATTTACGTAGTTATTATAACTATCATTTACAACTTTTTTCTTTTTTTTTTTTAAGTAACTCTTTGAGCATTTCTCCGGACTTTTTCTGAACTCTGAGGTTGTTTTTCCTTGTTTTATTACATGAAAAACTAGTGCTTAGCAGTTTGTTTTTTATAAAAATTAATAATAGTTTCAAAATTTAAAAAGAAAAATCTAATTCATGTTAAAAAAAAGTGTCTGGACAGTAAAAAGTATGCGAGTACCATCACAAAGTTTCTGTTTTAACTTTTTTAAATTAAAAAAAAAGTTTATAGTTTTAAAAAATCTACTTTAAATTCATTATGCTTTCTCTTGTAAGAGTGCAAATGACACAGTATTTTTACTTTTAGTTTCTTTATATTGTAAATAAAGTTGATTATTTAAATTGTAAAAAAAAAGTATTTCATATCTGTGTATTACTTGTCATATGCATGTCTTCTTAATGTAACAAGGAATTCTGAATTATTTACTTGAAAATGCTCAATAAAATAATTTATAAAACAACTCTGTGTTCTATCAATAATAAGACACTTTTAGAAAAATGTAAACAACTTTGCCAAAATTATAATTTCATAGCATTTAGTAGTAAATATATAACTTATAAAAGAGCTAATTAAGAAAGTAAAATTTAGTGGACTTTATTTCCACGTAATTCCTCTTAAATTTCTCTTAATGTTATCATTAAGAGAATTTTTGCTATTAATCTTTGCCCAACCAATTAATAGATAAATTCTTTGCTTTCTGAAAAAAGAAAGGAAGGTTTTTCCTATTTTCTGACTTATTTCTATGAACAATTGAGTGTAGTCTGAGATCTCTTATTCTTAAAATTATTACTTATGACTGATTATACTTTATTTATTTATTTCCTGTAATCAAATTATTTATTTCAAAACATCCGCTTAATTTAAAAAAACAAAAACAATAAAGTTGAAAATAAGTAATATCTTCATAATGAAAATATTCACTTCGATTGCATCTGTTATAGTGTTAACATTAAGATAGTCCTGTTGGAGAAATCCTTTTACTATCGCTGTTAAACAAATTTATGTAATTTGTTTGTTTTTTAAATAGCTTTATAAAAATTTAAAAATCGGTGTTGAAATCTTCCTAATTTCTCTAATATTGAGCAAGATGTGAGATGGTTTTGGCCTTGTGGTCTTTCATCGAAGCATAGACCAGAGGTTCCTTCTAAGATCATTAAGCTGATCTGGATATTGATTCTGGGTTGCAGTACTACTTTAAAATAAAACTAAAATTAAGAAAAAAAATTTTGGTACAGTTTATTAATGTAAACATTGTAATAAAAAATAACATACATGGAATGTAGAAGGTATTAAATCTCATTATTCATCTCAAATAATTTATCATGCTTAACTTTTTTCTTCACAAATTTTGGTTTTTGTACACCTGGCTCAAAGAACTCGTAGATCTTGGGCTTTTCTTTAAGCTCAGATCTCCAATAAAAAATCTGAGCTCCTCTTTACTGCAACCATCTCTTATTGTCTTCAGCAAGATTGGCTAAAATTCTGTTTTTTTTTTTTTTTTTTTTTTTTTTTTTTTTTTTTTTTTTTTTTTTNTTTTTTTTTTTTTTAAGTGATTTTTTTTTTTTAAATTCATGTCAATCAAAGCTGATATAAAATATATTAATAATGCTTAATACTATTTAAAAACAATAACTAAAATAACTATTACTAACTAAAAATAAAATCTTAGTTTTCATTCTTTATGAATTCGTAAAGACAAGGACCCAATTTATCAGTTAGCTACCAACTGGAAATTAAATTAAATTAGGTCAGAAGACATTAAAAAACAAAAAAAAAACACCTATTTTAAATTACTCATGGCAGAGAAGTCTTTCTTCATTATTTATTTACACAGAGTTAATGAGCTTTAAAATTATTTGTATTTAAACAAACAGAACTAAATTGATATGATTGAAATATGAATATGTATGCTAATGGAGAGTTATAATTTAAAAGTTTTTCATACTTTGATCTACATTTTGTTTTTATTATTATTATTATTCAGTCTATTTTGAATATTAAAAGTATACATACATTATGTAACATACATTATGTAAATGCACCACATTTACATAAGATCGTAAATAAAAAAATATTTTTGACTGAAAGTAATGATTTCTTTTTAGTATCAGTAAATCTTAATCAAATGTTTTTTTTAATAATTAATTGATTTAAATTATGTCCACCTTGCTCTTTATTACTAATTTATTCATTATTCTTTTTTCAAAACTAAAAAAAAACTTATTACTCTTGATTTGTGGTTAGAAATTAGTGATATAGATAAAATCAGTGACTATTATATTAGGATATTTTATTGACATGAGAAATTTTTCTTGCTAGTAGATTACATTTTTATTAAACCCTATGTTCCAAATTGCTTTTACTCATTTTATTTTCGAATTTTTAAAAGGCAATTAGAATCTGAAGGAATTATCTTTTTTTAAATTTTTATTATGTTCTATTCCATATATCATTAGGTTTCAGAACATTGATAATTATATTTTTTTAACAAAAGTGGTGCTGCTACTTATGTAATTTGCATATTAAATTGTATCTTTCAAGCACTCGTAAATATTTTAATGACATATTCTGTTAGTTATTACATAAACCTAGATATCACACTCTATTATCTGTTTTATTAGTTCCGTAACTGATATTGAAATAGAAAATATTGAATTAAGCAACTAAAGGCATGGCTAGTGCTTTAATAGCCCTTGGAAGAACACATTTAGTGAAATTTTTTAATGGGGCATAACTAACTCCTCTGCCCTGAAATAAATAAAACTGCAACAGTTTTTACTCTCCAAGCATTGAATTCATATCACAAATTGTATAAATTAAAATTTCTCTGATACCCAATATTTTCTCACTGGATAACATGGGATAAACCAATTTTTGTTGCAAAAGTTACAAATGCCTGTAGCTCAAAGGGTTAAAAATATATATATATATATATATATATATATATATACTTGATTTATAAGTTTATCTTTTGACAAAAATATAAATTTCATAAATTCAAAAGAAATTAAATTTTAGCCATAGAAAACTACCTGATTCATTAATGCATTGTCAATAGCATGGCAACTGTGAGAATAAAGAAAACTACTAAATAGTGGGAAAATAATCACCTTTTTTTTGTTCCCTTATTTTGAAATTAAAATTTTTTAATGTCGTTATAATTAAAAATAAAATTTATCATTGACAAGCATATGAAAGAAAAGAAAAAGCTTCTGTATTTAATTCAAATCTTACATAAACAATATCTTGTCACTCTAATTCACAAATCATGCATAAATAAAATTTAATATTTTGTACATTTAAGATTTTTGTCTTAGGATCAGATCGTGGTTAAACAGAAAACGCAATAACCTAAACTAAACTGTGTTTTACCTTAAAAGTAGTCTTCATCATTTACAAGCATTGATTATAGATTAAATTACTCCAACACTATGTTTAATATTTTATTATGCTTAAACGTATCCTTTTAAAAGTATCAGATCTTTAAAATATTGCTATTTTTTATTTTAGGAAAACATGATTGATTTTATTTTTTGTGTGGATGATCCCTTAGCTTGGCATAAGATGAATCTAGTCAATAATAGAAAACACTATTCCATCATTAAATATGGAGGTGCTGAATTTATAACTAAACTGCAAGATCACTTTGGTGCAAATGTTTATTTTAACACATTAGTCCAAATTGAAGACAAAGTAAATATATGAGTATTGTCTAAGTATTTATATTTCTTACATTACATCATTTTACTAATTATGCTTATTTTACAGTTAATAAAATATGGAGTCATCCGGACATCAAATCTTATTGAAGATCTTTTAGACTGGAAGTTCTTGTATATGAGTGGAAGACTGCATAAACCAGTAGGAATATTTATTGAAATTTTCTTATCTTCTTAAAAAGAATATTTGTTAATTCCCTAACGTTATTTATTTTGTGTACCAGAATTTCAAACCAAACAAATACTCGCCTTATTTGGTATGCTGAAAGTGAATGATTTTCTGCACTAAACACTGTTGAAACTTTTTAAATATTTCAATTTGCTCAAAAGTTATTGAAATTTAAAACAATTTTTTGTGAAGCTTTTTTCAATTTGGAGTTACCATTGAGATATTGCATTGGTTCTCAATAGAGGATGATAGCAGCTGGCTCTGGGAATGATGATGGTGAATGATGATCTGATGGTGGACCCACTCTTCATCATCCCACTTAACAATAATATGATCATTCCCATTACTTGAATTTTATTAGCAGAAATGGCATAGACATGTGAAGAAGCACTGAGTTAAAAAATATGCAAAGGGTAATTCCATGGTAAGGTCAACCAGATGACCAAAATTTTAAGCCTAATATTTTTAAGCATTCAAAATATCGTTTTGTAAACGGTATCAAAAAAGGTTATTTTGAACAAATGTTTAGAGACATTTCCCGTTTTGATGTACAGAACTATTCCCAAAATGCACTTTTGAGATTTTACATCCGACGCCAAGATACATAATTAATTGCACTGTGCGACTAAGATTTAACCACATAATAATTTTTTTTTTTTCTGTATAAAGCAAGATTCTAAGTCTTATTTGTGCAGTCACTTTTGGTTTTGAAAATAATAAATATTTTTATTGCAAATTAATAATTAATTATTTTTATGTCTGACACCACTGCTTTTCTTTCCATTATATTTATTTCATTCTATTTTCAAATCATATTTTGCTTTTTCTTTATAAAATGAAGTAAAATGTGAAAAGAAAGTAATTAATTCTTTAGTTACCTACTTTCTAATTCTTCTTTCTATAAATAAATATTTTTTTAAAATTAATTTAGAATAATGTATTTAATCTCAGTAACCTAATGAAACAATAATTTAATTTTATGCTGGTGTTAAATACAGAATCAGAATTACCATTTCAACTGCTTGAAAAGATATTTTTTTCACAGAAAAAATTGTCATAGACTGATAATATTGTAAAAAATTGAGTTTTTTTCTTTCTCTTTTTAATGTACGGTAACATATTTTCCAAAAGATTTTTTTATTGTAGTTAAAAAGTGTGAAATTTTTCTGCATTTTCCCCCATGTTATTTGGAAATAAAAAACTTGTTGGAGACAGTTGTTAATTTTTTTTTTTTTTTTTTGAAGATTTTTAAAATTATTAGACTTTATTTGAGAAAACATTTGCTTAAATATGAGTTGTATTTACAATGTTGTTAATATACACTGCTGTTGTTAATATATAGTTAAAATTAAAATTATGATTTTTCAACTAAATTTTACGAGATGGAACATGCTATAAAGCACATTGATCCACCAGTTCCAAGATAAAGGATAAATTAAAGAAACTATTTAATAGAAGAAATACTGTTTATAGCATTAAGGTAAAAAAATTAAAGTAATTTTTAGTATTTATAATTGGTGTCATTTACTTAATTTGCATCCAACTTTAAGAATTTACGTCTGACACGAATGTAAATTTTTTTTTAATTAATTATACATCATATTTTATAAGCTAAGAACTACATAGACATTTAAATTACAGTCAAATTCACACAGTTTAGACAATTTGTAAATGAGCAATCATTTTTTGCTTTCGTGTGACAATATACCAATAATATACCAAACACCGACAATATACCAAACCAACAATGTATGATGTACTAAATATTTGCTATAAAAATCTGATGATTTAAACTTAACTTATATTTTGTGAGAGAGTTTTTCTAAGAAATTTATATTTATTTTTTAAGTCTGAAGCAATGGAATTGCTCCACAGTTTTCCACTCATTTAGTAATTAAAAATAAATTAGTTGGATTTGAATATATTCAATAAACTACATGTTCAAATTTTATGCTTTTTTGTTATTACGCTTGTCTTTTTAAGTGTAATTCTACACATTTGCTTTTATTTTATAGATTAGTGTTCCAATTTTTTTATAATAATTTGTTTATTAGGAAAGTATTTATGACGGAAATAATTTAAACATTTAACTCATTTAGATTACCCAATTTGTTTGAATGTGCAATAATTAAATGGTATAATCTTAAAAGAAAATCAAACAGCTTTTTTTGATGCATAGGTGTGGAAATAATTTTTAAAAGAACAACTCCTGTCATCATACACATGCAGGGTGTTCACGACTCAATTTGACTGTTTTTACACATTAAATGATAAAAAAAAACATCTATTTGATTCAGTTCTATTCTTGGAATCAACTAGCAAACATCTATAGTTAAAAAAATGCAATCCTCTTTGCAACAGAAATTCTTGAAATCGATTTTATTTTTGATAAAAATTTCTACAAGAAACAAAAATAATTCCCAGATATTCTTTGCTTTTATCTTTGTAAATACTAACTATTATCAAATTATGATGTATCGTTAAATTTGTGATTGACATTCTTTTTAATAGGTAAAATTTATCAAACCTGCAACTAATGTTGAATTACAAAAAGCACTGCATACAAATTTGCAAAGTGCTTTACATGCTGCTCTGTTAATGTTGCCAGAGTCTTTTTCTGAAGATGACTTATATACAAAAATTACTGAATTATCTTACAGAGGTATGCATCAAGTTTTTTTGTTCTTTCTAAAAGAAACTTATATTTTCTTAAGTTTTAAGCAGGAATTTTATTTCTGCCTTAAGCTTTCTGTTTTAATTGTCCAGTTTGTTAGTTACATGGTATCCGCGCACCTGGAAAGTCATGAAAAATAATAGAAAGTCATGAATTTTGGTATTGAACAAAATTTTTCATGAAATGTCATGATTTTAACTATTTTGAAAAAAATCATAGAAAGTTATGGATTTAGGTCGCCGAAAAATTTTATTTTTAAAATNCCCCCCCCCCCCAATTTCATGGTGTTCCGAATGTCTGAATTTGTAACAAAATCCCCTCTCAGAGTCATATTTTATTAAAATATAAAGTGTTTTTATCATGTTCTTTAAAAATTATGGTGTTCTTTCAAAAAATGAAAGCAAAAACATCATTTCTAGAGCAAAGTATCTTTTAAACTTCTGTGATTTCAGAATTTTTGTTATTAATTATTTTTTTTTATTTTATCAATTTAAATTCTAGCTGAAGCAAGTCAGTCATTGGCAAATTTTTTTCAATTCCGAAACGAGAACAGAAAATTCAGGAGTATTTTTTACCTTTCTGATGAACAACAAAAGTATCTTTAGAATATAATTCTGCAGAAAAAAAGAAATAAATTTTTTTTTGCTCAGCTATTTTATTGCTTCAACTCTTTCTTTACTCTCTGTTTTTAAAATTTAAAATCTATAAATATGAAGATACAGAGTATGACAGTTGTGGTAATACCTATCATTTTAATTAATGTATTATAATGCTTTTTAAATTTATTATTCTGTTTTTGTCGGAGAAAATAGTAACTTCGTTATGTCATGAAAAGTTCTTGGAATTAATCATGGAAAGTCAGGAATTTGAAAATCTAAAATGTAGCAGTTACCCTCTGTAGTTATTGCTCTGTATATTTAGTAATCTGTTACCTCACAGTAAGGACCTTGCATTTAGATATTTTTATTTACATATTTCAGTTCCACCCCCCACGAAAAATAATCTTTCTCAGGAAAGTTTTTCTTGAATGCAGTAAATAAATAGGTAAATAAAATGAAGTAAAAAAGTTTGAAATTTTAATTTTAGAATCAAGATTAGAAAATTAATGTTAGGCATTATAAATTATTATTTTTTAAAAGAGTATATTTCACTGTGAGATCACTCTATCTCAATGCAAAAAATAAATAAATAAATAAAAATGTTAAAATTATAGTTTTGAAATAAAGATATTTTTTTAGTTGGAAGGAACAGAAATTATAATTTGCATGAAATATTTTTTAAATTTGTAATATGTAATATAGTTCTCTTAATTTATTGTAATTATTGCAGAATGACAATTATTTAAAACAAGTGTAATTAAATTATTAGTATTTCATCTCCAGATTTAAATGAATTAATTAAAGCAGATTTTTAACAAATATAATGCTGTGGAAGAAGAAAAAAGCAAATTTTGTTGTTTTTCCATAAAAAAAAAAATTTCCTTTTTGATCAGTAAATCTGTTTAAATAGCGTTTATTCTTTAAAATACATTAATTTTTCTTATTTGTTTTTTTTTTCCTTTTGTGTGTGACAAATTAAGTTATATTCATCATAACAACATGATATAATTCATCGTAACATCATCATATTCATCATTCAACATAAGTGCTTAAAAATATTAAAAAAATTGTCACATTTAAATTATTGGAAGTCATACTTTTAATAAGTAAAGCAACTTCGCTGCTCTGCTCTATTGCTAGTTACCGAGTTATAGATTGAAATGAAACAAGTCGCCAATTTTGTATTCTTAACAATTTAATTTGTTTGCAGGAGATTTTCGAATGTATTTTGGAGAAGATAAACAAAAAGTTCAGAAAATTGTACAAAATCAAGTACCATACTTTAGAAATGTATATGCTGACCACATTAAATCTATGCCATTGCTTCACTGGAATCCTAACCAAAACCTAATTGAAGTAACTTGTTAATTACATTTATTATATCAATTAGTGTAGTTGAGTAATATTATTAATATTTATGTTATATTTGTCTAATAAGCAATTATATATTATAGTAATTAATTAATATTTTACTGAAATTATTATTAATTTTTATCAAAATATGTAATGATTATTTGACTACATCAAAAATCATAATTTATGGTATTTAAAAAATGTTATTTGAATAGTTTTTTTTTCTTCATTTTTTATTTATTAATTGCCATATGCTATTAGTATTTTCATCTTCCATTTTAAAATGTTTTTGCATGAAATGTAATTAAATGTTTAATTGCATAAATTTGATTTGTTTAATATTACTTTATACATTAAGATAAAAGGCTCTAAAATGTTTTTGAAAAATATATTAAATAAAAACATTTTTTGCAGCCACTGTATATAAGTTATGACTTTTACCATTTTATGTTGGTATTGAGAAGTTTTGGAACTTACTAAATTTAGCAAGTAGTAGAATTTTAAAATTCCAGTATTAATCTATAATTGATATTGTATTTAGTCAGAATGGCAAACATAATTTTGGCTCAATCTTGTGATCAGTACTATGCTTTTTTTGGTAAAGTTTATTTTGCAATTCATTTAATTACATATTGCAGTTCTAACAATTTATTTCATTTTTTTGGAAATAAAATATCTAGTTCATCATATTTGAAATTCAAATAACTTAAAGCAGATAAACTTATCCACATTAAACTTTAAAAAAATTTAAGTAGTTTTAACATCTTGAACATATATTTAGCTGTTTAAATATTTCGGGAAATTGTTTTAATAAATTGGCAGTTGATATATTTAAGTATTTTTGTTATAAGAAAACCATAGAGGATGTACTTGAAAATAAAATATCTCTCAAATTTTTTGCTTATAATATATGAAAATGTAATTATAACCAGTGTTTTTTTCTTGTGTTTGGCCTGACCTGTTACTAGTAACTAAAACTCTTGTAATGACAGTGACAATTATATTCAATTTCCGCTTTATTTTTAGTTGGTTGAATATTTGTATTCTTTTGGATAAATTATTCTATAAGGATTAATTTACCTAGGATGCAAATTATTTGATACAAATGAAATGTCAGTAATAGTGAGAAAAAAAAATCATTCTGATAATTTTTTTAAATATTTCATTTTGTACTTAGACTAAAAAAAAAAATTTTTTTTTGTTTCTTTAAAAGCTAAGTATTATGAAAAAAAAATCAAATTATAAGAAAAGAAATTCTTCATAGTTAACAAATTTCTCTAGGTGCATGTCTTACACACAGTGGCCCATACATTATATCTACTACCTGATTCAGCATTATTCACTCTAAAATGTAAGATAGGAACACAACGAATGTACAGAGCGCTGAAAAATGCACCACCCTGAATAACTTTTGAAGTAATGATCGGATCTTATCTTCACGTCCTAGAACTCAATCTTAAAGGCTTGAGGGGGTGGCCTCAAATATGCTAATTAATAAGTGCAGGCGCTATTTTAAGTTACAAAATCTGACACAAAAATGAATTTTCTCTGAATAAACATACCATTTTTTTTATCAACGGATTTGGATGTTTGACCCTCAAAATATAGGGGGTTGCAGGAAATATGATCCTAATAGTTTGATCAGGAGAGAGCTCTAAAGTTTAGACCCTATAATGTTAATTTTACTCTTTGGATATTTCGCTATGTCTCGAGAAATTTTTAAGTAAATTAAAAAAATTTTGAACTTAATTTAAACTTGTTTGTCTAAACATAATTCCATGCAAAAAATAATTTTTCGTAAATATTTATTATTTTATTCAATAATAGTAAGAAAAATTTTGACTTTGTAAAGTAGGCAAATTTTTGTATCGTTTTAAAGAATATAATTTTACTTAGCAAAATACCAAATATGAGTGAAATTGGTCGAATAGTTCCTGAGAAATTAAATTCCAAAAATGTGAGATACTTAAAATTTGATTTCTCTGGAACAATTAAGCCAATCTTGTTAAATTTTGTATTTTGCCATGTAAATCTACATTGTTTAAATTATACAAAAAAATTATACCTTACAATTCACAATTTTTGGACCATTCTTAAATAAAATTACGAATATTAACTAAAAGTTATTTTTGTGTGGAATTATATTTGGATAAATGAATTTTACGCACAACTATAAAACAAGGGAATTTATACTGTGAAACAGTGGAATTTTAAATGTGACAGTGGTTTGAACTTCTCACTACTTGTGTTCCAATCATGTGCTAACCAGGACTTTATATTCACACTTATGCCTAAAATTTTAAAACTCTTAATTTGTGTTGAAGAAATCTAACTGTGCAAAAGACAATTCAGATAAAGTTATGATAAAAACATATTGAAATAACTAACTGAAGAACAGAAGCACTCTATTCAATAGTTGGTTATCTTTAAGAGTTTTTTGGTTTAAAAAAACGTCTAAATAGTTTAGATTATATTTAATTGATGGTATAATTTAAAAATGATTTTTTTTTAAATTTATTACAGTTTAAAATTATATAAAACTTCATTATTATAGTATTTAAAATTTTCATATTTAAATAAATAGTATTTTCTTCACCCTTTTCTGAAAAGAAAAAAAATATCATCTAATTAAATTCAAATTTTGATATTTTTAAAAATGTCTTTAATTTTTTAATCTTCTTTAGCAAGATGGGTCAAGTGCAGCTACTCTTCATCATCTTAATCTTCTTCCAAAAACAGTTCAACACAATTTGTTAGTAAGGCACAACAAAGATGGAAGATATAGAGATCTTGAAGATATTCTTCAAGTTGTTGCCTTCGACTCTGAAAGCAGTCACATGGTTCAAAGAGGCAATTAAGCTAATACTCTTTCAATATAATTAACAATTAATAAATAACGATTTGTTAAAATTTTGAATTATGTATTTAGTTACCCATGTAACTTGTTTGCTTAGATTTTTTTTAAAATTCAGCTAAATATATTATAAATATCAAAAAATTATGAAATAAGTTTTATTCTCAAATTAGTTTTAAAGTATTAGAATTCAGTATTTAATAAGTAAAATTTATTTCTCATAATAGATTTCCTAATAACTTGTCATTTGCAGTCTAAAATTTTCCAAATCATAAATTTGATTGGATGATATTTCTGTTTTAAATATTTTCAGAGTTTTCACAAGTAACTAATTTTAGGGATATACTATTAAAAATGGTACAAACTACTAAGTTTTTTCTGTACAAAATATTCATGTCTTTTAACCTTTAGCTACTTAAAGTGTCAGCTTAATGTAGAAAAAAAAGTTTTTAAAATGGTTTTTGCTTTTTTTAAAATTTATTTCAATTTTAGATCTTGAGCAATGTATATTCAATTAATTTATCTTTTTTATTATTGCAGAACTTCTTTTTTTTCTAGTTTAATGGCACATTACCTAACCTTTACTTTGTTTTCATTTTACATTTATGACAAAATAAAATATCTTTATAATTAATTAATGTGTTTGAGTTAAAATGATTTGTTTGACAAGGATCTAACAAAGTCATTCTAATTTCAATAATCCTTAATACAAACTTCATAAAAGAATTAACACTTGATATATATTATGAGCAAGTCGTTTTTTTTTCAATCATTGTCCACTTGTGGCTTCAAAGGCATTTATTTAGTATTTTTTAAACATTTTATTACAAATGAATGATTGTTTGCAACAAAATCAAAGAAATGAAATAGTACAATAGGGCTGCATAACCTTTTGGAGAAAAGGACCACATGGACAAGATATTATACATTAGCCGATGAATCCAGTTTTTCAAACCATTATATAAAACTTATTTATTTCTTAGTAAGAACCTTTATTAGATAATTTTAATTTATATTAAAAGTTTTATACAAAGTAGAGCAGATTATAAACATTTACATAGTATAATATTTTCACTTAAAAAAACATTTGAAGTTTTTTCGCATTTCGTCTTCTTTTGAAAAAATTTAATTTTTATATGATTTTAACCTTTTTGTGGAAAAATTAATTTTATAATTTTCAATAAATTTTTTACTTTGATTTTTAACTAACCCTTTGAACTACATTTGTTTTGAACAAGTTTTGTTAAAGAAATTGAAAAATTTAAATCTTTGATGCGCTCATTTTGAAATGTTAATCTTATAATATTAGTGTTTTTTTCAAGTCTGTTGAAATTATTTTTAAAATAGTTAACGAGTTTCTTAAACGAAATATGTATATTTTTTAACAATGAATTTTTGGTAGCAATGTGGAGGACCACACGTTAACCATTCAAGGGTTGCACTCGGCTTCTGGATAGAAAGTTGAGCACCTCTGTGATAAAAGAAGCAATTTGACTAAAATAATTCAGATATTTATTTAAAAAAAATTACAATGGTACTCTATAATGCATTAAATGTATCATTTATAATAAAAAAAATAACCTTTTTATGGAAACCTAATTTTATAATTTCCAATTAATTCACTTCTTTAATTTTTAAATAAACCTTAGATGTACATTTGTTTTGAACAACTTTTGATTAAAGAAAATGTACAAAAGAAAACTGAATTAATGAAAAATTTGAATCTTTAATACCTTCATTTTAAAATGTTAATCTTAAATTATTAGTGTTTTTCCCAAGTTTTGTTGAAATTAGTTATAAAATTTCTTAATCTAATTATGTATGTTTTTTTAAAAATTAATTTTCGATAGCAAGGGGGAGGACCACATATTAACCATTCAAGGGTTGCATTCGGCCTCAGGATAGTAAGTTGAGTACTTCTATGATAAAAGAAGCCATTTGACTGAAATAATTAAGATATTTATTAAAGAAAAATTACAATGCTACTCTATAATGCATTAAATGTATCATTTATAAAATAAAAAAAATCTTTTTTTGAAAAAAAAATTTTATTATATGATTTTAACCTTTTTATGGAAACCTAATTTTATAATTTCCAATTAATTCACTTTTTTAATTTTTAAATAAACCTTAGAAGTACATTTTTTTTGAACAACTTTTGATTAAAGAAAATGTACAAAAGAAAACTGAGTTAATGAAAAATTTGAATCTTTAATACCTTCATTTTAAAATGTTAATCTTATAATATTAGTGTTTTTTCCAAATTTGTTGAAATTAGTTATAAAGTTTCTTAATCTAATTATGTATGTTTTTTAAAAATTAATTTTTGATAGCAAGGAGGAAGATAACATATTAACCATTCAAGGGTTGCATTCGGCCTCTGGATAGTTAAGTTGTGCACTTCTATGATAAAAGAAGCTATTTGACTGAAATAACTCAGATATTTATTAAAGAAAAATTACAATGCTACTCTATAATGCATTAAATGTATCATTTATAATAATAAAAATTATGTTTCAAGATTTTTAATTTTGATTTTTTATTTTCAATTTATTTCAGCAATTGAAGATATAGTTTTTTGGCCCAGCATTACTCAGAGTACCAAAGGAATTTTAACAGCAGGTTTGTATGAAGTTAAATAAATAAAATTATAAAATAAATAAAATTATTTGTTAAAATTGGACTCCTTAAAAAACACATTTGAGAAAATAACTGCATTTTTAAATTTATTTTTTAAGGTTATTGGGATTTGGTCAAGTTTTTAAAAATTCTTTCATTTAAATGTTTGTTATTGTTTGTTTTTTAAATTTTAGTTGTTTTGGTTTGCTGTCATGAGCCATCAAGACATAGGGGGTGTGGCAGTTTTTTGCTTGCCAGTGGCCAGGATTTTTACTTCTGCCACACCCGTGTATAGGGTGAAGATTCATACATCCACAGATCGTAATTTTGACCTGAACCAAAGAATGATCAATCTCCAATTCAGTACCCCCAGAGGTATAATTAGCTATTAGATCATGGAGGACTTTGTGTCCCGACTGATTTAACGTGTACCAGGCACCATTTACTACAGGGAAAGTCTTCGGCCAGATTAATTCAAACTCCCGTTCTCACAAACTTGAGTCCAGTGCCCTACCAACCAGGCTATCCCGGCCAGGTGTTTCGGTTTTAAAAAAATTATAAATATCATAAACTTTTGATCGAAATAATACTTATAAAAAATGCACTAGTAGTTTAAAAATTGTAAACTTGTTTTATTATTTTCAAATGTGAATGCTCAAAATGACTGTTGAGACCCAAAAATCAATTGAAGTAACAAAATAGCAAGTTTTGTTCAAAATATTATTTTAATAGTATCTGGAATTTCCAAAGAAGACAATTTATTGGTTCACNTTTTTTATTTTCAATTTATTTCAGCAATTGAAGATATAGTTTTTTGGCCCAGCATTACTCAGAGTACCAAAGGAATTTTAACAGCAGGTTTGTATGAAGTTATTTTTATATGTAAAAAATAAATAAAATTATTTGTTAAAATTGGACTCCTTAAAAGCACATTTGATAAAATAACTGCAATTTTAAATTTATTTTTTAAGGTTATTGGGATTTGGTCATTTTTTAAAAATGGTTTCATTTAAATGTTTGTTATTGGCTTTTGTTTTAAATTTTAGTTGTTTTGGTTTGTTATGAGCCATCAAGGCATAGGTGGTGTGACTGTTCTTAACTTCCAGTGGCGCCATCTATGGCCTGGAATTCGACTTCTGCCACACCCGTTTATAGGGTGGAGATTCATACATCCCCAGATCATAATTTTGACCTGAACCAAAAATGATCGATCTCTAATTCAGTACCCTCAGAGGTATAATTAGTTATTAGATCATGGAGGACTTTGTGTCCCAACAGATTTAATGCATACCAGGCACCATTTACTTCAGGGGAAGTCTTCGGTCGGATGAATTCAAACTCCTGATCTCTCAAACTTGAGTCCAGTGCCCTACCAACCAGGCTATCCCGGCCAGTTGTTTTGGTTTTAAAAAAAATAATAAATATCATAAACTTTTGATCGAAATAATACTTATAGAAAATGCATTAGTAGTTTAAAAATTGTAAATTTGTTTTATAATTTTCAAATGTGAATGCTCAAAGTGGCTGTTGAGACCCAAAAATCAATGGAAGTGACAAAATGGCATGTTTTGTTCAAAATATTATTTTAATAGTATCTGGAATTTCCAAAGAAGACAATTTATTGGTTCACAATTTTTGCAAATCTGTTTTTATTGATGAAAAAAATTAAATTTTTCTTAAATAATTTGGACAAAAATGAAATTTTAGTTCAAAATATATGATAGATGTTATTTCACTTGGCATAACTCTAAAAAGATATCAAAAATTCATACTTCTGAGATAATCAATATTAAAAGGTTTCTGTGGATTTAAAATTACTTCATGCAAGTTAATTGTTGAAATTGTAATTTTCATTCATGTGTGTTTATATTTATTTTTAGTGTTGTATAGTTATGTAATGCCTATTTAAAGAAGAATTGCATTACTAATATAAGGCTTCTGGCATTACTATATAAAGTGGACTACGTGTAATTACTATAAAATACTGCATGCTTTTCCATTTTTTAAATTTCAATTGACAACTAAAAACTTATCAGTTGGTTTCGGATATGATTCATTTTGTATAACATGAACAGTGAATTAAATCTGGCAACAATAACATCATGCAATAAACAACATAACAATGCTAAAAAAATAGCATACAAGGGGGTCTGGGTCACAATTTATTATGCAATAATCAACTTTTAATTGTAAAAATGACATCGCTCATTTTTACAGAATGAAATGTCTTTCTTTATTTTTAGAAATGTTGAAGTTTTATTCTTATTCATTTTTAATTGATGCGCTAGAAGTTCATAAGCATCTTCTGAACCATTGCTTTATCCCCTTTTTTAGCAATGAATTTTTCTCAACATTTAGTTATCTTTTTCTGTTATTTTTTTTTTCTTCTTCAGTCATACATTTTCCCTTTCAGCAGAGAATGTTAGCAGCATTATCAAAAAAAATAAAAAATAGAGTCTGATTTTTTTTTCACGACTCTATTGTCAAATTTTGTATGTTCTTTGACGTTTGAGTATATTAAATTTACTATTTTTTCAAAAATATTAATCAAGATGGTATTGAAATTTAGTAATGGGGAAAATTTTTTGGAGAAAAAAATATTTGTAATAAATTAGTAAAATATTATTTGATTGAAGACTTGCCAAACACACATAAATAATAAATTTTTTATTTCACAGGTATCATTAAATCTTTGAAATATAGTTCCAGAAAAGTGAAGAAAATGGTGAAATCATTACAATGAATATAACATTGCATTTTTTAACTAAATTTTCTACTAGTTTAGATTCACTAAAAACTTAAATTTACAATTTTTTTCATTAATTTATTGGTTCATATCTGTGTTAAAATACTTCTTTAAATAGATTTAATTTTAAAAAAAAGTTATATTTATTAAAGTAATTTTATTTTTTGATTTATAAGATATATTATCATTAGTAACTATTCAAGTATATAGTAAGTAATCAGCAATGTATTAATAAAAGAACTATGTTACGTTCACAGGAATTATTATATATTTCATTTTAAATTATGTAGATGTTCTAAGTATGAATAAATTTACTTCAAATTTTCTGATTCTTCAGTTTTTTATTATCTTATTTTAGGATTTATCATGAAGGAAAATTTATGGGAAAATGTATTCCCATCAAACAGGATTATGCTTTTATTCCGTAATTAAAAAAAACTAAACTAAACTCAGTGTCGCGACAGCCCATAAAGGGCCAAGGCCTACTGTTCCCATCTCAGTTTTCTTGACCTTGGGCTCTGGGGTGCAAGAGCAGATGTTCCGATTAGGTTGTCAGCCGATAGTGAAAACCCCCAGTGTTAAGTTCCCAAGCATGCTTGGTACTCATTTATCGACCCACTGAAGGGATGGAAGGCTGAGTTAAACTTGTCCAGCCCGAGGATCGAACCCAGGAGCAAATAAGGCATGGGAGCGTAAAGCGCTATCACTCAGCCACTGGGCGTCTTATTCTGTAACTAAAAAAACAAATTTCCATGACTTAGATTAAATTGCAATTAGAATATATATTTTTAATACAGTTTTTATAAATTTTAAAATCTCTTGCATATAGGTACTTCTTTTTTATTATTATTATAAATCTTGTTCTAAACAATAAAAAGCACAAAAATATTATCAAAAAGCTTTATTAAATTCATAAAAACTATTTATAAAAATGAACAATTTACATGTTCATAAAACTTATAATTATAAAATAATATAGTACATGTTAGAACATTTTCTTTTAATGTCAAACTTAGTTCTAAAATATACTAAAACTTTGACAAGCATTTTAATTAACAAATTAAAAGCACCTCTAAAATTATTTTTTATCAATACAAACAGTGTATTTTTACTTTTAACATACACAATATATCTAATTTCTATGCTTGCAAAATTGGCAAAGATTATTATATCCATAACAAGATGTTAGTAAACTGTATTACAAAAGATTATAAGTATCACAGATATATTTTAATGGAATAACATCAGACAATCAATACTATATTCATTTTTTTAATTAAATATTCAGTATACTTCTCTTCCAATACTAAATGAAATAAAGAAAGTTACATAGCTTACATGAAACTCACACTTATACATGAAAGAGTAATGAAAAATAGTTGAATTCACATTACAAAGATGTAATTTATCTGTTAAATTTGGATATTTTAGATTTATCTAAAATTCCAGCTATCTCTGCAACATGACAAAAATGCATGCCTTCTCTTCAACAATTTACAAGGCTACGTGCAAACAGCTTTTTCATTCAATGAAATAGATACCCCATAAAAACAAATTGAAAGAAATGTTATATTCCTCAAGAACAAATTGTTAAGACAAGACTTTCTGCATTCTAATTCTTCATAAATCTATCAATCCTTATCTCCCCCTCGGCTGACCCTAACCATGTCAAAGGGGGCAACCACAACCGATTTGTAGCTTACAAATTTTATGGTGGGGTTAAATTTCCTTGAGGAAAAAGGTGCTTAAATGCAGCCTAAGTAAATCTTCACTAACTGAATTATCTTTTTCTTTAAATTAAGAAAACACTTAAAAGGTAAATCATACCTTTTTATTTATGTAACATTTTATTAGAAAGAAAACAATAAAAAAGATGGGACTATGCACAACTAGATCATTGAAAAAGTTATTGTATTAAATCTGTAAAACATTAGTAGTAAAAAAATTAATTTTGAAAATTTACTGAAATTATGAGTTTATTTTATATTTTTCTGGCAAAATAGCCTTTTTTTATTACATAAACTCATATAATCCATAACTAAAATTATCCAAAACATTAAATAGGATTGCATGGTTACAGCAACTGATAAAAAAATCAGAAAATAAATTATTTTAGGTGAAATTGAAGATGCCCCATTATTTGCTACTCTCTAATAATAGACAATTTTATATCCAGACATTTTAATCTCCAGTTACTATTAGAAAAAGATCTGTGCTGATAGAATCAGAAGAATCTAAACAGCATTAGAAAGAAGAAGAAAAACTTGAATCTGGTAGAATTCTTTCCAGTTATAAATTATAAAATAAAGTTTTTAAAAAAACTATCATGCTACTTTTTTTCGAAAAAATAATAAACAGAACAAATAAATAAATCATGCAAATGAAATATAATGAAATCAAAATAGTCTTACTTATAAAGATCATAAGAAATTACGAAAACAGTGTCCATACAAAAACAGGAACATATTTTTTAATCAAAAATTTATTATTATAATAGGATTAAGTTATGTAATAATTTTATAGCTTAAGATTTTAAGCATGACATATTTGAAATATTTTTTTGACATTTATGATAAGCACTTAATAATTTATTTTTTCCATTAAATTTCTATATCTGTTTTCATTTCTATAAATTAGAACATACTTATTTCAAACTAAAACTATAGGTCCTATCAAATTTAACTATACTATTATAGGTAATGTTCAAATAACATTAATGAGTAAAGAAAATATTGTTTTTGTTTTTTTTTTAAAAAAAAGGAATTTCTGACAAGCCAAAAAACAGAGCATCTGTCAAAAATAATTTCCGATCAAAAACTTTTGAGAGTTTGTTATGCTCTATGAAAATTTTTATAGCTTTAAAAAAATGGGTCTGAATATATTGAAATGATAATTATGCAATTCTTCTTTAGAAGGGTCAAATAAAATAATAATAAACACATTTTCATGACTATGAAATAAGAACCCATAGATAAAGTGAATTTCATAACATAAAAAATAGTTCTAAGAAATGTTTTCAATCACATCTTCGGAAAAATTAAATAAAATATTTGGGATTTTGTGAATATTCTCAAATATTTTGTTACTCACATAGAAATATATGGCAATGTAACAAAACCACGACTTAAAGTTAAATCATCAAACATAGAATTTTCACATTTAGCTTCAAGTTCTTTAAACCAGCTATTTACTCCACACTCAATAGGATTGAACAAACTTTTTGGTGTGCTAAAAGCAAAAATTTGATGGTCGTATAATCTATTGTTTTTATGAGCGGGATTTGGAACGTTAGTCTCTTCCTTACAATTTGTAACTCGGTAAACAACAAGAGGTACCATTGATAAACATGTTGAGCTAGAATTCGATTCTTGAGGACTGTACCAATATAGAACAGGATAACCTAACAATGCTCCGTAAAGAGTAGTGAGATTGCAAACAGAAAAATCAACATTGAGAGCGATGTCATGCACATCACGGTTCTCGGCAAGCATATTCAATATTATGCTAACATTTTTCACGATGGGTTTCAGTGCCTGCTTCTTTTCGTCATCATAAAGCATACATGGTTTATCACCACTGTCTGACACGTCAACTAAATTTATTTCATCTGTGGCGAAAATTTCGGCATGATTTTTTAAATGCTCTTTTTGGGTGACAAAATGAGTATCATTTACAGAAAATACGCTTAGGTTTTTGTTTATTTTCCCACAAGAATTTAGCACATTTAAATAGTTTTGAATTTCATCAACATCGGCTATAAATGCATCCCATAAATAGCACGGTTTTAATTGCTTATCAATAGCATGTAAATTTAGCAGTATGTGTGGTAAGTGTCTCCTTGCTGATCTAGAATTTTTAAATAATTTAAACATTTTAATTTAATTAGCCATTACTTGTAAACATTAATGGCACACTTAATAAAACCGGCAATTCGGAACAAAAACCTAATTGAATCAGTTGATGCCATATCCAAAAATATAAGCATTAGTGTTTTAAAGATGTTGCCAAGCGAGTTACAAAATACATAACATAGTTTTTTTTTAAGTTTGATTCAGAAATAAACTTATGAGCTGATGGAGTTTAAAAATTTCAGATCTTTTCATTTAAAGTTTTAATTTAAAATACGTATAATACGAAAGTAATTAGTATTTAATTTTTTCTCGAAATTAAAGATGGCAACAAAATGAAATTTTCGGTTTGTTTCCACGTCTTATGCGAGCGTGTCCGGTCTGCTATGTTGTGATTGTGAAGCTTGATAATTGTAAACGTTACGCTTTCTTATGAATTCAATTTATTAAACATCTGATCATTATTTATCCACACAAGGTAAGTATTTCTTTAAATTATTAAAAAAACTTTACAGTGTTAGTTTCTTTCTTAGGTGGTTACAAATTAATCAGACTATTAATCTGTAAGCTTGCTCTTCTCATGTTATCTGCTCAGTTTATTGGACTTTCAACGATTAATGTAATATTTTACAACTGAAATTATATTTATAAAAAAGCAGTTTAATTTTTATTATTCACATTTTATCATCGAATAATAAATTCTCTGTAAATCCTGCATTTAAAACCGTTTGTTTAAAAATCGAATGAAATTAAATATTTCTGATCATCTTTTCTTCATAGCTTTTTTGCAAAACATTTATGTAATTTTCATTTATAATGTCAAATATGAATTAAACCCCGTAAATTTCTTTGTGGTTAGTAAATTTCTAATCAATGTAATGATGCCCCAGCCTTCTGTACTACATGGTAAATTTCTAGATCTCACACTGTTAATTGGAAAAAATATAAATAAATGCTGAAATAGGATGATCTTAAGTTTTTTTATTAGCAGATCTTGATCTTCTCTTTTTAGTGAACTATATGTATTTCATCCTAATAATTAATACAATAAACTGGGAATCCCTAACTGCCAAACAGTTGACTGTCCTTTAATTCTCAGTTTGGTATGGCAATGCAATCACTTTAATTTCTACTTTTTGTTATTCAATATGAGGTAAGTGCATACCTGTTAGAAGTTTGTAAGCAAGTTCTTTAATTGTTTAATCAACATTTATGTAGTGATAAATTATGTAGATTTTTCAAAATGTAACAATGTCTAAGATATTTTCTCATTTCAAAATATTGAAACGGTTATAGTTTATCTATGGTAAGAACACCCCCGCCACAAGTCTGAGGCCGACTGCTGCTATGAAAACAAGAATAGCGCATTTCAGGAAGGGTAGTTTCTTTTCACTCTAAGGCTAACACAGTAGACCGAAGAAAGTTTCCCTTTCTCTTGCCGATCCCAGCCGAAACCTGCGCTAAACAGTGACCCCACGCATCTACTTTAAATAGTATACCTCGTTACCATAGTCACTGCCACCTGTCCTAGAGAATGGCTCGGACAGTTCCTACTTTAGAAAAAACTATAGCAGCCATTCAAAAACTTTCTTTTAGCCACTGCATTATGTCATTATCACCATATAGTGTAAAAAATGTTTCATGAAATGAAATTATAAATAAAGTAAGATCCATTTGCCATTTTAATTATTTAATCAAGGGTAAACTAAGTTAATGTCTGCATCAGCAAACTTAAAAGCATTCAAAATGTACATGAATGTTTAAGGGGTCACAGTACCCAAAAAATGACAAAAATACCAAATTTTTTTTTATTGCTTATAATAAAACTTCAAAGTATTTCAGATGTACAGAAAAAAATTCATCTCTCTATCTACATTTTTAAAAAAGTTATAAATGATTTTAAATTGTTCTAATACAGAAACTTGCCCAGCAGTCTGACTTTAAAGTGCTTTTTCGCATAGATGATAATTTTGTGTCTTAATCTTAATTAAATCCCTAAGGATTTTTTTCTATTTAAGATAAAGCTTTGAAGTAAACTTTTTTATCTTGAGTATAATACACTTATTTAAACTGTGCATGGAATAAGCATTTTATGAGGTATTACAATTTTTACGGCATGTTATATATACCTATCAGGAATTTTTACTCTTTTTTTTCTACTTTTTTACAAAATAATCTATAAAAAATATTCTAATTGATATATCAACAAATGAATGCACAAAATTGTTAAGATAAATATTGCAAGCACTATGAAAAAAACTTTTTTTGAAAATATGTTAAAATAAAAAAGCCTTAGGGATTTAAAAATTTTGAATTTTTTCAACTTTTTTTAAAATTTACAAAAAATTAAACAGTTTCATCAGTTTTTGAAGATAAATTATTGATTATAACTTAAATGAGCATGTAAAGCATCCTCAAAATGAATGATTATACCTTTATTTTAAAAAATTGTTGCAAAGGTACTGTGACCCCAAGCCCCTTATTATATTAAAATTTTAATTTTATGTCACAGTTATCTAAAAATAATATTTTTTGTTTTTGTTTAATGTAACAGCGTTTTTGCTTATTATAAAGATTTTAGGTCAAGTAAAATTTTATCACTGTTGTTGAACAACCAATATGTATAGAAATATTAGCTATTAATGTTAAACTATTTAGCTTTTTAATTTTGAATTGAGAAAACATTCGCCAGGTGCTTCTTCATGAAAACTTATTAATTGAACCAACTTGCCTTTTTTATAATATGAATAAAAAGCACTCAATCTCAGCTCAAGGGTTAGAGGATTCTAACCAAGCTTTCTCTTACTGCTGAACTTACTTTATGTCAACACTCAGGTTATTATGAAGTAGGAGCAGTAAACAAATCAATCAGCTTTTGGCAGAGTTCGAATCTGAGTCTTTGCCCTAGATAGTGGTTGCTTATCTTCTGAATCATCTTAGCATAAGATACAGTTATAAGGCTTGGTTGGAGTTAGTTACGAGTTAGTATGTATTTATTTATATGAAAAAATTGTCTTCCAGATGCAGCTCTACATATTATCTGTTTTTTGTGCTGTTATATGCCTTGCTATTGCTCAAGAGGAAACTCAAGCCCGCCTTCTAGTTCATAAAAGGCTTCTTAATAAATACTTAGTTGAAGGAAGAGACCTCATAGCAGATTATAACATCTATAATGTTGGAGGAAGGTAAATATAACTTTTAAAATAACAGTTATAAGAGAAACTCTTTGTTTACCATTTGTTAGTTTTTAAGCTATGTTGCATAACTTTTATGAAATCATCTTGTAAAGTAAATTAGTGTATAAATAAATAATAGACTTATAATTAAAATTTTGTTCTTTTATCTTGCAGCAGTGTCAATTTTTAATTCCCCCCCCCCCATTAAATGAGTTTGAATATAAATCTCAAGGGATATTTGAATATACGAATTTAAATCTCAAGGGATATTATTTGAGTATGCTTGTTGGGGAATTTTGATCTAAGATGATTTTGGTCTGAGATCTTCAGTTAATAATTGCATAAAATTTAATACTTATTTTTCAATGTAATACTGAATAATTATTACCTATTTTTTAAAGTTATGTATGTTAGCAAAAACAGAACTTCATTAGAGGACACACTGTCTGACACATCCCTGATGAAGTGCTGTTTTTGCTAACATACATATCTTTAGAATTCTGTTTTTGGTTTCTTTATCTTTATTTAAATTGTTTACATAAGACAAATTTAGTTTTAGTGCTTTTCCGTTTTGACTTGTTAGTTAAAAAGTTTTTTTCTTAGAATTTACTTAATTCAATTTCATACTTTGATTGCATTGCCAATTTTTGTTTCACAAAACAGTTCTGATAGCTGATATTTAATTGAGATCATTAGTGCATCAATAAATGAAGAGCAACAGTTTTTACGGTGTATTGAAACACAAAATAGAATTATGTGTGTTAAGATATAGCTCAATAATTTTGGAAGAACTGAAATTTGATTTTATTTCTCTTTTAAGCTTTTGTAGGAAAAGAATAAGTTGCATAGAGTAGATGCTTTAAAACTTATATTGTATAAACTTGTTAAACTCTATCTAATTTTTTTTAAATATAAATTGGTAACTTTTACCACAAATCTAATATTGTGCTCTTAGTTTTTTGCAGAACAGAATAAGTTACTTCTGTTAAAAAAGTTATTTTCACTTAAAAAGAAAAATACCGAAAATAATGTGTTTTGTAACTGAATAACTCAATTGAATTGAAGCATTTTAAAATTTGAAATATTATTTAATAGAAGTAGGGACATTTATTGAATTTTAAATTATCCAAATAATATTGAAATGTTAATTATATTGAAATGTTAATAATATTGAAATGTTAATTAAAAGTGCAGATTTTGTTTTAACATTTTGTGTCTCTTTTAGTGCTGCTGTTAATGTCCAGCTGAAAGATAATAGTTTTCCACTTCAAGATTTTGAATTAATAATTGGCTTTCCTAGCATGAAACTTGACAGACTTGCAGCGTATCCTTTTCTTTCTTTCTTTTTTACATAATGTGAATTCTGTGAAATTTTTTAAAAAAAATTGTGATTTTAAAATTTTTTAGCTATAATCTTTAAAACTTGTACAATGCAAAATATTAATTAGATAATTTATAAATTGATGTTTTTCTAGTTTTTATCATTTGTTGATACCAATTCATTGTGGAATCACTAGTAATGAGTTTACTGATGCTCTGGCTAAGGTTGTTCAAACCTTCCTGGACTTGATCTTCCTGTTTGCTATCACAGTGCTAAGAGATACATTTAGCACTCACCTTCAAAATAAGAACTCTATGAAAGAAAGATTCAAGATTACCTATTATATAATAAGTCCTATTCCTCACAACCTGCCTCAACCTTTAGGTGTTCCTAACTATAGAATAAAAACTGGCATGACACCAACATACCTGTATAGACATTCACTGTATAGTCAAGACTTCAATAATCAATCACTTTTTAGTCAAGAAATGATAAAAGAGGCTATTGACATTATGTGATGTACCTTTTGCTTACAGCCTAAAAACCTATTTGCAATTGTTGACTTAAGTATTTATAAAGACGAAATTTTAAAAAGAAAATCATTCCTGTTGAATATTTTTGATGTTCTTATATATAATTTTTTATTTTATGTATTTATTTTTTTAATACTTATAATTTAGGATTTACTTTTAAAAATACTTTTATTTAAATTAGGTGACAGGTGATTTATTTAAATTTTTTAAATTTTCTCAGAGGCATTTTTTAAATTTTCTTTATCTATTATATGTTTTTATACCTTTAAAAATTTTCTGTTAATTTTTTTAATCTTTATTTTAAAATATGCTGATTTCCTCAGTTCTTTGTTCTCCCAAAAATGCATAAAGGTTACTTTTTGCTCTGATGGCACAGTCGGTTAAATCATCATTCACACCTCTGCTTTGAGGGGTACCAGATCAGGTGCTGACCACATCATCTGTCCAGGGTCAAAATTATGTGACATTCCTACCATTTCCGTTAGATAATAAAATGCTAAAAATGGGATCTAGGTTGGGTTGCATGTATAAATTTTACATCTTTATCTAGCTTATTACTGGCAGTGCAGGGAGTAATTTTTAAAATTAGCTGGTTGAAATGTGATCTTTCTGTTTAGTTCATTCATTTATTATCTGTTTCCAAATATATCATTTATTTTATATTATTAAATTATATATATATATATTGTTAATCATTTGAAAAATTAAGATACTAAAACACTTCAAAAATAAAAGTATATTTTTTAAAAAATTATTCTTAACTTATGTGTAGTGGTAGCAATTTGTCTCATACAGTTATCTATAGACCTAAGAGAACTGGTTTATATAATTTTACTGCTGCTGAAGTGACTTACTATCCATCTGAAGACAGCAAAGAGTTACAGGTAAATATTGAAATTCTGTAAAGAATTATATTGTTAAAAACTTAATTATTTTTAATTTTAGAAAAATATTTCAATATGTTAAAATGAATATACAATAATAATTTGATATGAAACGTTTATTTTAAAATAATGACATGCTAGAAAAAAAGCATAAAATTTATGTTTCAAAGATTTGAAGAGAAAAAAATCTGTTACTTATTCTTTTTAAATTTTGCTATTTTTTCTGATTTATTGTATTCATCAAAAATTTGTATGCTTGTAAACAACTTACAGAATACAAAAAAAATTATATTTTTCAATAATCAGTAGTCTGCAGTTAATATAAAAATTCATATGTAGGAATCTAAAGTAAACTGTTAAAAAGAAATTTCAAAAAATCTTACTTCACTGCAGAGATAGTTTTTTGCATCTTGAAAAATAAAACTATGCTTTTTAAACTATTTGAAATGAAATAAAATTTCACAACAAAATATTCTTCAATTTGTTTTTAATAAAATATTTGGCCAATATAAAAATTATTTCATGAGTAATAAATTAATTTAATCCTACCTCATTGCTTAGGAAATCATCAAATCACAACTAATGCTAGCTGTACAAAGTACTGTAGCTCATCAAAATAGAAACGTAGAACAAAGTTAAAGCGATTAGGTAATGACATAATAAAAAACTCCAGGACCTCAAACACAGCAGCTGAGCATTGAACAGAACACTGCAACAGACACCTAGCCGCATTTATTCTGTGTCCTAATTTACACATGACAAATGCTTAACATTTAGCATAACTAGGAAAGATAAATGTATGCAAATTCCTTACCTTTGATGTACATTGTGATCACTCTGCCTCCTGGCAAATTGCTGCAACTACAAGAAGAGTATAAACATATAAAGCCTCTAAAACCAGCAAAGCCTGAATTTTATAATTAATGTCAAACGATTATTGCTTTTGAATTTGCAGATTGACAAAAATGTTACATGTGTAATGCTAAAAAACAATTTATGTTAATATATAAAATAGTTGTGCATATTTGTTTAACTCAGTGAGTGATAATTAATAATGTAAAAATTATGTATTGCTTATTAAATAGAAGAGGAACATAATTTGGGTATTAACTAAGGTTTGCCAAAGACTTATTTGAAATATCTATTACTATAGCGACTTAACTTTGAAATAAAATGATGTATGTCTGTGATGTTGGATTTTAATTGTGTTTTTACTTGCTTTTGGCAATTATAAGTAATTATGGTGAACAAAAGTAATAATTTACATGAAACATTTTTCCTTTTATACAAGTTGAAATTAATTTGTTGCAATTTGTAATCTTATATTTTAATAAAAAGTCTCTTTTTTTACACAGCACTTGTGTTTGAACAATGGGAGAAATGTAAAAGTATTGTGTATTGATAATAATAAAAAGAGATAGTGATAGATTTATTGAAACATTAAAATCGTGAATTGGTTTTTAAACTTAATTTTAAGTTACTACAGTGTTATTATGTTAGAATTAAAAGAGTGCTTTAAAGAAAAATTTTATGATGGCTATTAAATATTTTTTTCAACGATTTATGTATTTTATTATTGAAGACTATAACATTGGAATTGCTTTTCATATCCAAATTGCAAGAAGTTAATCAGGACACATCAAATTTCAGTACCCTAAATTAGTAACTTTCATAGACAAAGTTACACTTTAAAAATTCCAAACAATAATAAATTCCAGAGTATTGTATCCTATTATAATTTTTCTAAGTTGTCTTATATTCCAAAAAGATACTATGTACAGGGTGTCCAAAAATTATGGAAAGCGTCAAAAATCTTAAAAAATAGGTTTCGGATCAAAAATCTAAAAATAGAGGTGTGTAATATTTTCAAAAGGTGTATTCATTTATACCCAACTATACCTCCCAGCAGGTGAAATGGAGAAACCATTGAAATCGAAACTGAATAGAAGATAGACTACTACATATTTAGATTCTCCAAGAAAAAGTACTCAAATTTGATATCAGGTGTTTGTATTTTGGGTCCAGATAGTGCAGTAATCATAAAATGAAAACTAGGTACATATTGTTTAAGATAGAGGTATTTTGAGAAAAACATGACATCAAAAATTTAATATTTTGAATGGCCTATCTAGTGATACCATACAGGTCCCCTTGCCTCACTTTTTGAGGCTGGGATTCGACCTCCATTCTAACTTTGTGAGATTAGATTTGTGAGTCGATTTTGACATGAAAGCATCTTTTAAAAATATTTCTCATATCTATTTTTAGATTTACGTTATGGTGCATATTTCTCAAGATATTTGTCTGTTTTAATATTCTTTGAACATCCTGTATATCTAGATATGATTATGCGGATTAGAAATGTTAGTGCATCTCCCTAGTGTAGTGATATATTATTTATATATTTCAACATTATATTTTAGGTAACATATTCAACTGAGCCTGGTGAAGCAGTTATCATATTGGGAAAAGATTTTGATAGAAAGTTCTCTCCTCACATGGTAAAGTCTGCTTTTTTTTTCAATGATTTATGGTATGAATCTTTTAACACACAGTAGGGTGAAGAGGTTGTAAAGTCAAACTTTTCTTAAAGAAGACTTTAAAACCAAACCATTAAATTTATTTTACTGAAAATTTTGAGGCATTTTATATACATTATATTCATATAGATTGAATATGAACTATTTCTTATTTTGTTTGCTTTCTTACAGTAATGCATTCAAAAGACATTTTCATATACCTACTTTACCCAGAGTGGGATAAAGTGGGTATAGTTCTAAAATTAGAATATATTTCACTAAAAAACTAATTATTGTTTAAGATAAAAATGTTCTGAATTAAATGCATCCTGATTATCTTCACAAAAATAAATGCTAATTTTTTTCTCTCTTCATATTGGTAAATTAAAGAGTTATTGTTCATGGCTATCAAATTTAGGTTTCACTTAACTCTACACAGTTTCATCAAATAACAAGAAAACTGTAATAGTTTTTGATTTATTTGGAATATAAAGGAGAATGTAAAAGTTAATATGTATAGTGGTAATTTAAAGTGTTTTTACTATTTATAGCTGGCATGTATTTTTATTCAATTTAGTTATTTTAAGGAAATTTTGTTTTCTGTGACAAAACTGCATTACTTGCATGAAAACTGCAACTCGCAGAAACTTGCATTAAAACCCATCTATATCTTTAAATATGCTCACTAAGTTGTACTGTTTTGGTTATTTTTTTAATTGTATAATGTATTACATTGTTAATTCCGCCCTCTCATTCTTCTATTTCAAAAATAAAATTTAAAAGAAATTTTGTTTTCAGTGTTAAAATTACTATGTAGGACTATCAAACAAGTCAATTATTTTTTAGCTATTTTATTATAAAATATAGAGCATTAGATACTTAAAGCTAAAAAAAAAAATATCCTTTATCATACAACACTTATCTAAGCCTAACCATAAACCCACATCAGAAAACAATTCATGATAAATAGAATTTTGAAATTTATTCTTAAATTTCTGTGCAGATCTATTCTTTAGATGTCCCTGTACCAATCTGAATTAAAAAAAAGTTTTTGCCAGTTTTTAATGATATTAGAAAAAAGTTCATCAACTTAAACTAATATACTATATAAGTACTGATCATAAACAGATAGTATCAATTTAAAAGGAAAAAATATGTGTTTTTTTTTTTTAAACATGTACCCGCTCTATCCCACCTGACCCTATTTATGTGAATTTCATTTTACTTACAGACTGACTGGGCTGCTTTTGCTGTGATGACATTGCCATCTCTTGGAATACCTTTCTTGTTGTGGTACAGAAGTAAATCTAAATATGAAAGCATTGCCAAACAGAAAAAGCACTGATAATGTATTTTTGTTTAATAAATTTTTTATATAAAAGTTATTTTTTGTGTCTTATAAGTTTTTTTAATTTGTTATCATTAGAAAGTGAGAAAAACAAAACTTAGTGGATTAAAGCTCTAAGTGGCATTTCAGTGAATTAGAGTCAACTAGCTTTTATTTGTAGACAATGGGAAAGGAAGAATGTGTTTTGTGTTTATTCTTGTCCGAGAGCTTTGAATTGGCAAAATTTCTTACATCATAGTGCTTGAGCTCTCAATGTTTAAATTTGCAGTTAAAAAGAATTTTTCTAAAGTTTCTTATCAATAGATGTCCTATGTTCTCCTAAGACACTCAAATTACTAAAAACAAATTCGATTTTTACCATTTATTCATCTAAGATCAACAAAATTTTTGGACTCTGCAAAATAATGTTGTATAGTTATAATAAGATTTTTTTCTGAGATAGTTAGATTTTTGTTTAATATATATATATATTAAAGTCTTCGCATGTGTGTAACTTGAGGGTTCTTTTTCTGTTGAATTCTGATTTAAAAAAGGGGGAGGCAGCGTCATGTTCTAAGAGGGAAATTTTTCACCTAATTAAAATTTTTTGAGAATCTGTGGTTGTGAATTATAATTTTTTTCTTGTTGATATGTTAGAAAAGGGGCTCCATTCTTTTTATTCGATGTTTGTTTAAAAAATAAACAGTATTTAACTTTTTTAAGTTACTAAATTTAAACAACAAATTCACCACACAGTACTAAGCTAGTAAAAAAAAATTAAAAATTTGTAGTTAAATTAGAACAATATCTATTAGTATTTGTATAAAGTTAAACAATAAAAATCGACTAATGTTTTTTAAGAATATAAAACACCATATTTTCAAATATTTATTTCATAAACATATTAAAATAGATCTTTAAATTACAAAAGTGGTTTATTTATTTACTTTTATGTTGACTAAAATGTCCAGTTCTTTAAGAATCGTGCTTATCCTTGCCAATTAAATAAAAATTTTAAAATATTTATGTTTAAAATTTTCGTCTTGTCTTACTTGACAGACTTAACCTTACACTTTACTGCTGAGAGCAACAAATTTCAAACTTATTATTTTACCAGAAATAAAATCATGCTAATTAAAAAATTTATTTTTAAATCTTTATTTAAAACATTTTGATAATGCATATTGTATTAAGCTGCAGGTTCATTTGTACTACCTTCAGGAAAGACCAACTGAGCCTATATATATATAAATATCGTTAAATTATTTACAAAACTCTCTTGCATATCTCTGGGAATATACAAACAATGCACTAATCATTTATAAAAGTTTTAAAGATCTGTACCATAGAATATAAACAGACTCTAAAATCAGACTAAGATTGCATATCTTATAATTCCAGGACTTCTTATTTCTTTAACTTTTAGGCAATGACGCAGTATTGTTATTATACTTGAAGAGATTTTATCAGGTCGTATATTTCCATACTCTTTCAAATCATCTGAAGTACAAAAGTAGAATCCTGAAAGAAAAAAAAGTTTTGGAATAAAATTTTTAAACAAGATACAACGAAGTAAGATGTTTGTTCCTTAGATATTAAAATCTAAGATATCATTTTTAGATACTGAAATTGAAAAGATTTTATCAAGTATGCTAAACATTCCAATGTAATTGCAATGATGCTTATTTCTATTTCATTAATTTTTATTTGCTAACATTTTGTTTCTTTTCGAACATTCTCTTTCTTTCAATGCTGGAATGATTTGAATTGGAAGTAGTTAACACAGAAATCCTTATTTATTTGTTTACTAAACTTTACAATCATTATTACATAATAATTAACATAAATAATGGCATGCAAAAGAAGGATAGACATTTAATAAATTAAAACTCTCATTTTCGGTCCCTGGAAATAATAAATAAATAATTTAATCAACTAAAAAAGTAGATATTTAGGACCAGTAAAGCATAAACACTGTAATAAAAAAAAAAAGAGGAAGAAATGGGATAAAATATCTATAGCAAAATAGGCAAATCTAATTAATGACCTGACAGGACTGAATCGAGAAAGGACCAAAATATGAGAAAAATAAATCATTTTTATATAAACCATATTATTTTATATTATATTATATTCAATTTCCATTTTAAATCAATTTCCATTCAAAATAATCTTATTACAAAAATCCTCTTCTTTCACAGAGTGATATGCAGCATTTATTTTTTAATAGAAGCTCTAGGAACCTTTTAATTTTAAAATTAAAAAAAAAAGGTTCCGAAATATTTATTTTTCTTGTCGGCTTTTATTCCAATTTTTATTCTTGAATTATTTATTTATCAGAAATACAAATATTTATTGACAAATTATTATATTATACAAATTATTATATATATATTACAGTACAGAATCCGTTATCCGAAAATCAGAAAACCAAAAAACCGGAACGAAATTCGATAAATTTTCGTGTTATTTAAAAAAAGATGTTTACCTTACCATCATTTTGGAAATAATCATTAGTGTATTCCTTCATCGTTTTTTCTTCTTTTTAAGGTTATTTCCAAAAAAAAAATTTTTTTTTTTGTTGGGTTTAACAATAAACAAACGGCTTTTTGTAGCGATTCCAGAATAGCGATGGTCCCGATCGTTCCGGATAATCGGTTCCCTACTGTATTATACAAATTATTTATTTATCACAAAAGAACGATCACTACATCTGTCCATACTAAAAATGAGATGGACTCAGCCCATCTGTTGAAATAAATTCTATTAATAGTCAATAGTTTGAATATCAATAAATTCTGATATTTAAGATATTTCTTTTGAAAAGGATATACTTGTTCACATACTTGGACTTCGCCACCTCAATGATTTGCATAAACAACTAGCTCAGCAAGTTCATAAAAACTATATACTTTGAGTTTTTTATTTTTTTCTTTTAGTTAAAAAGTTGCTTGAAATTACTGTTGTTTGAATTACAACTTTTTAAAAAATTGTTTGAAATGGTTTACTTATTAATCATTGCTGAAGTTTTAATGTATGTTTGGGGATGGTTGTCTTCTTCTGACATGATATATACAGTAGGGAACCGATTATTCGGAACGAACGGGACCATCGCTATTCAGGATAACTGATTTTTCCGGTTTTCTGAATCGCTACAAAAAGCCGTTTTTTTTTTATTGTTAAACCCAACTAAAAAAAAATTTTTTTTTTGGAAATCATCTTAAAAAGAAGAAAAAATGATGGAGTAATACACTAATGATTATTTCCAAAATGATGGTAAGGTAAACATCTTTCAAAAAAGAAAGAAAAATCCTAAAATCTTATGAAGAAAAAAAAAAATTTTTTTTCAAAAAATGGCGGGAAAATTTATCGTATTTCGTTTTGGTTTTCTGATTTCCGGATAACGGGTTCTGTACTGTATATATATATATATAATTTTTTTTTCTCCAAATGTTTATATTACAAAAGAATAATGATGTAAATCTTTTTAAAACTGCTTCCTTCTTACCGTACAATAGTTTATTAATCAAGTAATGTTTAATTTTGTAATGTATAACACAAATTACTAGCATAATTAGTTTAATAGAAAGATATATTACTTTAAGTAGGAATATAGATATTCTTACCTTTAGTATCACTATTTTCTTGTCCTTTTAATTTTTTAACAACATCCAATTGTTGGGGTTTTAATTCTTTGCGAGGCACTCTCATCAAAAGATATTTCTTTGTTACAACAGCATTAAAATCATCAACAAATTTATTTATCTGTTCATATTTAAGGCGCCCTTTCATGTACCTAATTTTAAAAAGAAAAATTACTACATACAATGTATGTCAAAAATACGTAACAGAATAAGTGAGTTACACACAAATATTCACAGTCAATATTCAGCTACATATTCACAGTCAATATTTTTAACTCTTAAAATTGTCCCGCAGTGGACTGATCGTAAAGACACGATTCCTCGTAGAACACTGACGTCAAGCATCACTGGCTGCGGTCAGTAAGTGGGTAGGTGACCACTTCAATCAGCCTGACTAGGGGAGCCTCGTTAAACTGTTCTACCGTAAAGGGTTGCAGGCGTAGTTAGACATGTTATGGCTAATATGATAATTTTTAATTTTTATTTAACTTTATACAGGGTTCCCACTCAATTTCAGAAAAAAAATTTCCTGATTTTTCCAGGTATTCTAGGAAAATTTCAATGAAAATTGAGACCATATTTCAGAAAACTGATTCTTTTATTTGTAATGTGAAATATTCGATTTTCTGTGTAAAAAAATATTATTAAAAAAGGCAGGAAACATTTCAGTTTGACTAAAATGTGGAATTTTTACAACAAATAATTGCAATAGATGTTAGAATTATTTAACTCGAATCTCAATAACTGATTACTGTTACTGACAATTTTAAACTGGCTATTTTCCAGATATGATATGGGAATATTCCAGGTTTTTGTAAAAAAATGCAACTTTCCCTGACTTTTGGAGTTAAAATAAAGTTCCCTGACAATTCCAGGTTTTCCCTGACCCGTGGGAACCCTGTTTATATTCTGAAGAAAATTCTTTACTTCTAAAAGTGGTTCTAACTTATGAAACTTTAATTAATCAATAAAGTAAAATTTAATAAAAAAAATGGAAATAGTAAAGATGTTTACTAACTTAGGAACAGTATCAAATTCTTTAAGAGTTACATATGCCACCTGAGCAATTACTTTGGAAACTTTTGTATCTGGTGGAGCTGCATTCTCCTTTGAAACATTATTTAAAGTAGTTTCAGCCTTTCTAAAATTAAAAATACATTGTTTAAATATACAGTAAAAAATTTATATATTACACAGACATGTAATAATCATTTGTCCATTTATAATGTAAAGTAAACTTTAAAATTTCTAATTATTCAATATTTGATTTATTATTGCATTTTTAAAAAAAAAAAAAAAAAAAGGTAAATAAAATAATAACCCTGGAAATCACCCAAATAAACTTTTAAGATAAGCAAATCTAAAACACAGAAGTCTGAAAACCAGGTACTAACAAATTGAAAAATATAGAGATAAAATACCTCAATTTCAGAACAATTTGTGGACAGTCCTACAGTTGCAATGTAAAAATTGATAATCCTCATTTTTATTAAATCAAATGAGCAAAGGGATAATGATTAAAAGAGAAATATAACACCCATTTATATTGTTAAAAAATTAAGATATTTAAATGAAAACTATAAGATTTGTATGAATATTACAGAGCAGCGGAAATTTAAATCCATTACACAATGTTCTTTTGTTTTAGAAATCAAACCTAAAAAAACAAAACTCAACAAAAAAGTAGCACAACTGAAAATAGTGTGAGCCCATCATTTTTAACTCATTATTTAAGAGAGATTTTGCAATTTTCTTTTCATTAGTCGTAGAAAACTATTACTCCGCCTACAGCTATGTCAATATAATACAAGTTATAGTCTCTTTTTAAAGACCGAAAAGTAGAAAAATCATGTTTTAAAAGATTAAATACAACTTCCAAAATATGTTAAAAATTCAATTAGAAATTTATTGCTTCTGATCTTTATAAAAACAAATTATTTTTTAAGAATGATTAGACAGACATATTAGAAGTTCAGCACACATTATCAAAACTTTACAAGTTTAAAACACTAATTTAAAACTTAAATTATTTTATACAGGGTGTATCACAACTTTCTCGGGCATTTAGAAGACTTATAACAAACAAATAATTAAAATACCATCAACAAATTTTATATTTTTTGATAAAGAAACATCACAATTTTTCTCCCAGAAATGTTCATTTTGAATCAGCAGACTTTAATCTAAAGTTAAATTCTTGCCACATTTGCTGCAAATGTCACAATCAATGGTAGCGAATGCAGTTGTGATACTTTGTAATAATTATTTTAAATCACATGGCATAGGAAGCCACACATAATCTTTGATGTAACCTCATAAAAAGAATTACAATCATGGGAGTCAAATCTGGAGAGTGTGATGGCCATGGAAGAAAGTGATTGCTGAAATCCGACTTGCATCTTATCAAAGGAAGAGGAAGCTCATTATATAAGAAATCATGAATGTCTGTCAGATAATGGAGGGTGCTACATCTTGTTGAAAAATGGGACAATAATCTTCCTGTGATTGTAGCATTAAACACAGTTGCAGTATATTGAGGTAAACAACGCCATAAATAGTATTTTTCTGTGAAGAAAAATGCTCTATGCACTAGTGAAGAAAACATTTCTGTGAAGAAAAATGGTCCATGCACTAGTGAAGAAAACATAGTAGCAAGCACATAAACTTCAGGATAATCATACACGTTAGCTACAACCTACAAAGGATTAGCACACTCTAAATGAGGACATTTTATGGGTTAACATTGCCAAGACATTGCAAGAAATGTGCACTTGTCACTTAAGAGCAATTGTAAAATTTCTTGCAGAGAATCCAAAGAAAATTTTAAATTAGCATTCATACCCTGAAAGCTAAAATTTTGCACTAATTGCAGTTGATAAGGTTTCATTTACAGCTCCTTTCATAAAATATCCCACACACTCATTATCGGGATCTGCAATGTCGAGCTTGCTCGACTCCCTAGGACTTTTCACAATGGAATCTCGAATACGATGTACTATTTCCACGGAAGGCTTTATACACCAAAAGATACATAAGTAAAATTCAGTGCAATTTTTTTCTAAGCTTATGACAGAAGGAGATAATATTTTTGAGCTGAAATAATTATGAAATTCTGTGATTTATTATTATTGAATCAATTAATAATTGAATTTTTTTCCTAATCATAAAACTTTTTTTTTTACATATAAGTCTTTAAAGTGGAGATTGTATAATTTTAAGTAAAAGGATCCACTTATAGAAATAAAAAAAGGACCCAGAAATTTGAAAGTAGTTCCCACCCATAGTTTCCAAAGTCTTATCTTAAAGGACCTCTTATTCAAAAAGCTTCAAACCTTCTAAAAGAGTCCTTAGAGGCACGTTCATATTGAAAAATATCATTTAACTAAGATTTCATAAGCATACTACTTAAAAGTGTATAAAACATCTAAGGTTATTGATCGTATGCATAAAGGTAAAAGGAATGTTGCTATTTATAAACAAGCATTTAGTTTAAACCACTTTCTGTGCTCCCTTTTCTTAACCAAAACTAATTAGATTACTTTATTTTCAGACTACTGTTAATTCATGTTGCTAAATTAAAAATGTAGTATTAAACAAACAAGGCATGAGAAGATGGAAAAGTAAGAAATCAGTTAAATATTAAAATATATATTTTTAAAGTTTATTGAAACATATTCCTAAGCCATATCAAGTTACTGAGTAAAAAGAAAAAATATTTTATACTAAGTTAAATGTAACACAAAGAACTTTAAATCTCAATTTGTTTATTTATTAGTTTGAATTTCTTAAGTTTACGAGTGAGACCTTAAACTTATTTATTGGATTTCTATTATTTTCAACAGATCTGCCAGTTTATTCAGGAATCGTGTAAAATCTAATGATTTTTTTTTCCTTCGTCAAAAAATTTTTTATGATGCAAAATTTTTAACAACATACAAACTTTTCTTTTTTAGAAATAGATGGAGAAAACTATTGAAACTATTTAAAAAAAAATTAGCATAAATATGGAAAAATTAAAAAAAAAAAAAAACTGCGTTCTGGAGAAATATTAGGCTCTGAGAATTTTCTGCTCAGCCAGGATATATTCTTTTTACAGTTCACATCTTTCAATTTTTCAATATATCTTACTTTTCCTGAATTGCAGCTGGTTTCTTTAACACTGCAGGAAAATTACTCTCCATGTGATCTAATCTTTTCATAATAGTTTCCACTTTTTCAAGCAAGTTCTATATGAGTGAATAAAATAGAAAATTAAAAGTTTCAATTGTGAAAATATGCAAATTTTACAATTTAATAACAGAAAAAATAAATAATGTAATGCTTTAAGTTGTTTTATAGATGGAACAAAAAGAATACACAATGCTCACAATTGTTTGAGAACGGGACACTGAAAGAAATTTAAAAATCTCAATAAAATTATTAATATTAAAACTCTATTTAATCACCATTTTATACCTGCTACATTATAATAAATTAGATCTAAATGCAAGTAACTTTGCGTCTCCATGGCAGAATCCTGGCAATATTGTTGCAGAACATAACAAAGTTCTTGCAGAAAGATTTTTTTCTTTAGGAAGCAAAACAGTTTGATTTTTTTATTTGCAGAATGTTTTGAAAGTTTTTTTTTCCACAGAAATTTTTTTTCCCCCACAAATCAGAAATGCTCATTATTTATTTGATTTTACTTTGCTTTGAGAATAAAAAAAATTCTACAATGACTGATTGATATTATAAAAAGTAATTTCCAAATCGATAAAATTTAAAAAAGTTGACTGCACAAAAAAATGTTTAGAACAGGAGAATATCGCTAATAATATCAGAATATGCATTTTTTTATATGTATATATAAAAAAAATTTACATTTATAATTAAAAAAATTATATACTGTTCTATTCCGTACACGAAGGCTTTTTTTTTTAAATTTTTTTGTAAACAGGAAAAGTTTCTGCTACTTGAAATTAGTAATATATATATATATATATTTGCTAGTATTAAAAATTATTTTCAGAAAGGTATTAGTACTAGAGAGGATTGTTGCTCCAAAAAATTCGGCCATGGGGATTTGCGTTATTGTCACCCAAAACCAAATGTAAATAGAATTTTTTAACATATACAGTGGTGGCCTACCAGATATCTTTCATACGTATGGTTTGACTTGAAAAAATACACTGGAGATTTATTCATAACTACTGAAAAGAAATAATAATATTACTTAAGAGAGGATAACTAAAACATTATAATTCTTAATTCTAAGTTGTCCCTCCATTTATGACTTTAAAATGAATCAAATTTAGAGTGCATTTAGTGTACAAAAAATTATGAATTAACTTCGCTTAAAAAAATACTTAAATAAATAAAAAAATTCTAACCATATTCAAAATTCTTTTATCCAAAGATAAAAAAAATTTTTTTAAAAATAATTTATAGAAATAATCAAAGAAACTTTTCCCATCCTCTTTATCATATTATATAACTTATTGATGACAAGATGGGACTTAAGAAACAAAGTTGAAGACGGTCAAATTAAATTACACTTATCAGACAAAACACAGAGGAATAAATAATTAAGATAACAAAAATGATTTACTCCAGAAATAATAATATTAAACTGTAAAAAAATAATCATTTAAAAAATAAACCTGAAAAAGTATTATAAATATAATGCAAATGACTGACTTAACATTTATTAAGTTCTCTAATTTATGAACTCATTTATTTAATTATGAACTCATTAGCTATTAAGACAATTTATTTAAGTTAAATAAAATATATTACAATAGCATATATTGAAACTAAGTTAACAGTTGCCAAAATATTGGGGTAATTTCTAAATCAGTCCCTGTTACTACCAATGCCTAACAGTTTTCGCACTAGCAAATACTTTCTAAAAAGTATAATTGCTTGCACGGGTCACAAGTTATGCACTTCTGTAATTTTTTTGTTACTAACATGCTAATGCCTTGCTTTTACCAAAAATTGGTGATTTGATCAGTTCCCTGATGTTTTCGCTACAGGATGTTCCGTCAATATTGTTCGAAAACAGATAAGAAAGAATATCTGGTTTTATTCTTAAGCAAAAAAATGGAAATAATTCATCCTTCCCTTTTTGTTATAAATATAAATCAGGGGTCTGTCTAGGTTTTTCTGAGAGGTACCTATTTTGTGAAAATTTAGACATAATTTGTGAAAAATTATATTAAAAAATCAACACAAAAATATGGATTTATTGTTTCTTAAGGGATGCAAAAATAAAATTTTAAGAAAAAGTATTTTGTGAAACTACCGTTTTTCTTAAAGTTGAATTTGTGAAAGTACCGCTTTACGGTTGTAAATTCTGCCTGGACAGATCCCTGAAAATAAACAATTTAATGCAGAATTAAAATGTTTTGAAAGCAAGTTTTTTTATTTTAATACAAATTATTTTCCAAAGCTACATCAACATTATTTTTAATTGAAATATTTTCATCAAAATTAAAATTTATATGAAATGTGCATTTAAACTTTGAGAACTTGGAGATATTTTCGTATCGTGATCTATGGCAGAATAATCGCCAAGTCTTGGAAACTTCCGGGCAGTGGCCCGCGAGAAACTAAAAAAAAAAACATCACAGAAAGGGACCAACTCGAAAGTTATAACTCATAGCCACTCCTAGACAAACATCTACATGTTTTTCTTTTAAAAAAATGTGCAAGTTTGAAATCTATTTGGCACCTTGGCGATTGTAGTTGGTGATAGAGATCACAATACAGAAATATCCCCGAGAATTTAGTTGGTGCATTTTAAAAATAGGATATTTTCTTAAAGTGATCTGTCATGCCAACTACAATCGCCAAGGCGCCAAACTGATTTTAAACAGGATTATATAAAAAAAAAAAAAACATGTAGATGTTTATCCGAGGGTGGCTACGAGTTTTAAATTTCAAGTTAGTCCTTTTAAATTATGCTTTATTTTCTTAGGTTTCTCCAAGACTTGGCGATTATTCTGCGGAATTATTCTTATAGAAAAACCCTTTAAAAAGAATTGATCAAACCAGATTCAGTAAAAATGTTTTTAAAAGTTGTGACTTGTACTTAGGGGATATTTCCATATCGTGACCTGCCATGCCAACTAAAGTCACCAAATTGATTGGAAATGGAAATTTAAAAAAAAAAAAAAAACATGTACCTAGATGTTTGCCAGGAGGATGCAACGGGAGGTCTCTTTCTGTGATTCTTTTTTATTTATTTATTTAGTTTTTAGCGGGACGCTGCCCAGAAGTTGACAAGATTTGGCGATTATTTTGCCACAAATAACGATACGTAAATCTCCCCAGTACTTTATTATTCTTTAAGATTTTAACTTTTTTTCAGTAGCAAATTTTTCTGATAGCCCTTCAAAATATTGATAAAAGTAATATTATTAAATAAAGAATAATGTTGTCACGCATGAGCAGGATTGTGCGATAAGTCAACTGTCAACCAAATTATTTGCTTTCCAAAAGTTGAAGGTATATGGAGTTAGCTCCAAAAGCTCTGTGTAGCGAAAATGGCCCAATATTTTGACTCGGGTATCAATGAGGATATATTTGAGGCGAATTTATGATACTATTGCAAGTTTCATACTTGTCTATGAACTTAAATGCAGTATCTTTTGAGTACCGTTTTTGTAAATTATTCATACAAATGCATGTAAATGTAAAATAATTTGAGTACCTGCATGTCTAAAACAGTTTCTTTATTAGCAATAAGTGCTTTTCTAGTTTCTTTAAAAATTCCACTCCACTCGGATAAGGCACTCTTTATGAAACAAAATCTTTTCGCAACATCTCCGTCAACGGGTCTATACTTGAGACAATCAGATATAGCGTCCGTTCTTTTTTCAAAGTGATCTTTCATTTCTTCAAGAGTAGAATAGTTTCTGTCCTCGGAATTCATATCGAAGCAAAAGTAATCGTAAGCACTATAACAGATCTCGAAACAGAGAAAAAGTCTAAAATGTTGGATAAACTTAAAATAATTTCACTGCTAAGAAAGCAAAGAAAGTAAATATTCCTTTTAAAAAGTAGCATATAGAAAGAAAAATATATTGTTTTGCTTTTTAACAATACGCGCGAATTGTGATGATGATGATGCGCTTGATTGATTGGATGGGTTAAAGGATCATTCACACTGCAAGCAAGCAAATCACGTGTGCGAGCTTGGATATGCGAGGGGGAAGCGAGTTTGCATCCGCATTTTGTCCCGCAGGCATTGGCGTAGAGCAGAACTCTTTTCCTATGGCAACACTTCACATGCTTTCCCCATTAGCGTGTGGAAAGTCATAGAGGAAGGAAGTACGTTAGTTTCTCTCTTGATTTTCATATAGATTGAAATCTTTTAACTTGAAAAACTATATGGAACTGAAAACTACATTAAACATAGTTCTAAAGAAAAGTATTATGAAAATTTTAAAAAATATTCTTATTAAATAAAAAGGAAAAATATTAAGAAAAAGGAAAATATCGTAGAACATTCCTATACAACTGAAAAGAGGAGGAGAGGGAAGGGAGAAGGGCTAAGGGCATGAAACCGGTCTCTCCCCAGATGGCGTATTCGAGTGTTGCGATCGCGAATTGTAATGTTCCTTTACTTTAGATGGATATCCGGATATCCATCTAAAGTAAAGTTAAGAATTGAATGAAATATTGAAATTTGTGATCCTCTGAAGTATCCATGAAAGACAAAGCGCCAGGTCCAAGTTGTGATCGAATTATTATGGCATAGTGGCTCAAAAAGGAGACTTAAATGATATGATCAATATTAGTCTGCATGCGATTGAAAACTTCATTGGAGAAATATATTTAACCAAGAAAAAACTCTCTAATCAAGATCCTGCTAAAATTGCAAGCAAATGGGAACCTAATTTGCTTTTGTTTCGCTGGTAAATATTTTCCACCAATTCGGTTTTCATTCCTTATAATTGAGTTGTAGTTTATTTACTCCGCGCTAGAGCTGCGCAATGGGCTATTGGCGACTGTCTAGGAAACATCCCTGAGGATGATCAGAAGACATGCCATCACAATTTTGATCCTCTACAGAAGGGATGGCACCCCTGCTTCGGTAGCCCGACGACCTGCACGCGAAGTCGAGCACTTCACGATAGAACAGTTTAATGAGGGACAATGCCGCACACCCTCGGTCCCTATGCAGACTGTTCCAAGTGGTCCCCCATTCGCACACTGACCACAGACAGTGATGCTTGACTTCGGTGATATGCTGAGAATCGTGTCTTAACGCTCAGTCCACTGTGGGACCCTTAAGGGTCCCACAGTGGACTGAGCGTTTGTAATTGCGTGTATAATTGTATAATTTAGCGCGTATAATTTAGAAAAAATAGTGTTCGTGAAGAATCTCATGAGAATCATAAACAAAATTTCATGAGAATGAGAAAAAAAATCGAATTTAATGAGAATGGTTCTTTTATAGATACCCGGTCACGCTCAAAACTCAGCTTCATGGGTTGTTATTACAGTTGCAGTTTATCTACGTCGCAATAGATGCCGGGATAGACTGGCTGGTATTGCGTTGGGCCAGTGTCCAAGAGGTTGTGAGTTCGATTCCCACTGGGTGAAGACTCCCCTTGGACGAAATAGTGATTGGTGTAAGCTAAATCTATCGGGGTCACTAAGCCCTCCAAGTTTCTATAACAAATCAATTCCACTGGAGGTACAGGATCGGAGAGTGATCGTGCACTTGTTCAGGTCAAAATTGCGATCTGTGGATGGATGAATAATGTGTGAATGTGTCCTTCCCGTAAAACGGTTTCTGGCGTATTTATGTTGTCTCCGGATCATCCTGTCGCCAAAAGGCCATTGTTCAGCTCCAATGTGACGTAAATAAATGTACCAGTTCCAGCATGTCTCACTGGAGCTGCACAATAGACAATTAGCGACGGTCTAGGAAACATCCCTGAAAATGATCTGAAGTCCGAAGACATGCCATCACAATTTTGATCCTCTGAGAGGGGATGACACTTCCCTTCGATAGCCCAACGACCTGCGTATGAAGTCGAGCTTTTTACGGTTGAACATTTTAACGAGAACCATGGTCCCTTCGCAAACTGATCAAAGTGCCCAGCCCTCCGCTCGCTGACAGCAGCTAGTGATGTTTGACTTCGGTGATCTTCTGAGATCTGTGAACCGTGTCTTGATGATTAGTTCACTGCGGGACTGAGCTTCGTGAGAATGCAGCACATAGTTTTCATAAGAGACGGCGAACAAGGGCTAACTAGGGTACGGGTACGGGTGATGTCAATTTGTTTAATCCAGTGTTTCCGAAACTTTTGACTTTTGTTTACCCTTTCTAAGTTTTTCGTAACGCTGTGTACCCTAATAAAAAAAAATTATTTTTTTCTAAAAAAAATGGCTAAGTTCAAAATTACAACTGGTTGTTGACAATACTAATTATTAACCCTGCAAGAAGTAGCCAATAGAAAAATACGTAATAGTACATTTTCATGGCGAGCTTAGTTTTTAAATAACATTTTTTGAAATTTTCTTTTGTTGCAAGATATTTTGCATAAAAACACGTACCCCCACTAAACTGTTCCTGTACCCCTGGGGGTACGCGTACCACACTTTGGGAAACACTGGTTTAATCCAATGTAAATTTAGTCTCACTGCAGTGAAGTAGTTATTAACAACAGTTAATGTACAGCTTCCTAAAAACAGACCATCCTTAATAACTTTTGATCTAATGATCGGATTTTCACGTTCTAGAACTCAATCTTCATGGCTCGAAGAGGTGACCTTAAATGTGCTAATTAAAAAGGGTGATATTTTAAGTTACGAAATCAGACAAGAAAACGCACTTACTCTTTGAATAAGCATACCTTTTTTTCAATGAATTTGGATTTTCGACCCCCAAAATAGCCGCAATCTGGGAAATGTGGTCCCCATAGTTTGGTCAGAACTAGCATTACAGACGGTTTAGAACTTCTGATAAATGGTGTCTTCATTCTGATATTTGCTAGTAACACCTCTACACTGATGATGTTCAACGCTCCTTATCGGCAGTTGCATTCGCGAATAGATTTGAACTGCACCTTTCGAGTTTTTGGCAAACCATTAGATATCTTTTAGAGCTTCTGATACATGGTGTCTTCATTCTGATATTTGCTAGCAACGCCCTTACGCTGATGATGGTTCTGGGAGGTTTAAGAGTAAAGAAGCTTTTAGCTTTCTAAAAGCTCTATTTATTAGGAACGTTGGACGAGTTAATTTTTAACGTACATGGAAAAGATGTTTGCATTTCAGCCAGAAAATTTATTATTTTTTAACAAGCTAATATAGTTATAGGATACAACTTTTTTTTTTACAGCTATTATGAAAAAAATTAATCTAGATAGATTTTAACATGTTTTTAACAAGCTCTTCAACTGAAGTGGAGTTAACAGTTCTGCAGAAGAATATATTTTCAATAACATTTGGTTCAATTTGTCGAAGTGCAGGTAGAAGAAGAAGGAGACGTCCAAATCTAAAAGAAAGGAAGGGAATAAAACATGCGAAAAAACATACTGTAGAATAAAAATATGTACAACAAAATATGTTAACGGATGTTTAAAAAAAAGAAAAGAAAAAAGAAACAGACTACCCTTGATAACGTTTATTGCCCTGTTCATAAGATTTCCCTCACTAGCATGTAGTATTATGGTACAATGCATTACGGTATAACTCTTCCGTTCGCCGATCACGTGACACGGCGTGACGAAGTTTTCCCTCCCTGCAGTTTGTGTCAATAAAACAGATGAAGAACATACGTATCATTCAACTATTTCCTCATGGCAATAGAATATTGTATATTGCTTATTAAGCCTTTTTAGAAAATTAAAAACTAAACTGGCTGCTAACATTAGAAAATTGAACATGTTAATGAAGTTTTGTTGGCGTAAACAAAAAAGGAAAGGTCTAATTTTGATCTATATAACAGTAAACATAAATATAGTGTTGGCTGGAATAGCCTGGTTGGCCTGGGCTTTGGGCCCATGTACAAGAGATCATGAGCTCAATTCCCTCCGTCCGAAGACTCTCCTTTTAGTAAATGGTGACTGGTGCTCGTTAAATCTGTCTGGTCACAAGATCCTCCAAGTCCCCACAGCAAATTATACCTCTGGGGGTGCTGAATTGGAGATCGATAGTTCTCTGATTCAGGTCAAAATTATGATCTGTGGAGGAATAAATGAATATATGAATAGGTATATCCTATAAACGGGCTGTGATATGTGTATGGCTAAAGTCATGTTCTTGGCCATAGATGGCGTCACTGAAAATAAATAAAACGCACCCTCTGCCTTGAATTCGCTTGGTAGGGCACTGGATCCATGTCCAAAAGTTTGTGGGTTCGATCCCCGCCCTCTGAAGACTCCCCGTGCAGTAAATGGTGACTGATGCACGTTCAATCTGTCAAGTCGCAAAGTCCTTCATGTTTCCATAACAAATCAATACCTCTGGGGGTACTGATCCAGGAGTTTCCTTGCCTCCTGGATTGATTCAAAATTATAAGGCTACGGAGTTGAACATTAGTAGTCGTAAAACCAAAATTGGGTCGGCTGTTCAACGACGGATGTAAAATATAAAATACAAAAAGTGGCATTAGAAACAAGAACAACAATTTAAATATAGTAAAATAACATATTTATCTTGAATTTTTGCATTATTGGTTGATTCCCAGCTAAATGAAAACAAAAGTAAAGATAAATAAATAAATATGAAGTTGAAAGAAGTGCGTCACTGTAGTAGAATGATTGCATTGTTCGAAAATTTCTCTTCTTGAATTTTCCTTATTTAAATAATTTATTAAATTTAGCCGTGTTGCGCTACATTGTTTTGTCAAAGAAAAGCTTATCCATTTTCACAAAACGATGATATAATAAATTAATTTTTAAGTCTGTATGAATATTTTTAATTCTGATATAACTAGGCGATGCTGTAGTTTTACGAAATGTTTTGCTATGGAGTCTTGCTATTCTTTTTATTTCAGTTTCTGTGATCAGGGATGCCACGGGGGACTAAATATTCAAAAAGTGATGACTAATAAAAAGCACATTTCTATTTAAAGATAGTAAAATTAGCAATTTTTTCTGTAATATTTCTTTCAGTTCAGTATTCAGATTGTATTTGAAGTAAATTCTTGTTTTAAATATGAATAATTTGCAACATGGTGGTCGTTGTTGTCGTTGGCCATTAAAGCAAGGGGTGCGATTGTCCTTGTTTTCCATTGGTGCCATCTATGGCCAGGAATTCGACTTCTACCACACCCATACGTGTCACACCCGTTTATAAGGCGGACCCATTAATTCAATCGCAGATCGTAATTTTGATTTAAACTAGAGAACGATCAATCTCTGACTCCGTACCCCCAGAGGTATAATTTGTTACAGGAGCATGGAGGACTTTGAGACCCGAGAGATTTAACGGGCATTAGTCACCATTCGAAACTCAAATATCATGTCCAGCGCCCTGGTAACTAGGGTATCCCGGCCAAGTCATAGTGATAGTTACTGTATTAAAATTAAATAAATTAACATGAAAAAGAGAAATATTTTAGATGCAGTTGAAATTTTAATTTAAATCGAAGCAGGGCACTGATTTTGTTGTTCTAGGCTAGCCACAGTCTGGAGAAAATTAAAAACTGGTAGAAAAATATAGAGGAAAAAACTTTTAAATCATTTTTAAGAACTAAAAACTATTTGTAAATCAAATATTTCTGTTAGAACTGATTAAAAGAAGTTTTAAAAATAAACCGAAATAAATTTTAAATATCTCAAGAAAAACGCGCGTTAACACTTTTTTAATTTTTCCAGACTGTGACCTGAGACGAATAAATCACTTGTGCAGGGATGCCAATGGCGACTAAAAATGTGAAAAGTATTTTAATAATTTAAAATCCACTTTTAATAATTTATAATCTTTTTAATTATTTATAATCGTTTTAATTACTTATAATCTTTTTAATTATTTAATCGTAACTACCGATACAACTTACATTTCAAATTCCTTATATTTAAAGAAAAATTGATTATATAAAATAATTTCAATAAAGGACCTCCCTAGCCGAGCGGTATCGCGCCAAACGCTGTGCAAAGCGTGGAGGTAACGGGTTCCAATCCCGCTCTTACCTTGGATGTATCTTCGTGTTGTCCTTACCTTTATTGTGCTCATGGTCTTTTTATTTGACAAAGGTTTATAAGTTTAAATTGAGCACACAATACTTCAAATGTATGTAATTCCATTATCATCATAGTTGGCCAGACAGCCCAGTGTGGGCCAATACCTTTCTCTGAAGATTTCTCCATAATGACTTCAGATTTATCTTTGATTTCCAATTCTTTTCATTAATTGCAAGAAAATCAGACTCCACCGAGTAAGCCCTTCTAAACCGCGGACTTCCCTGCTTTCTTGTCCCTGTGGGTTTAAAAAGCAGTATCTTTTTTATTCTATTGTCATCACTCATTCGAATTACGTCTGCCATCCAATTCCTTCTATTTAGTAAACAAAAAGAAAAAAAAAATGCTGGGAAAGAGTGTTAAGTTTAATCTCAATTATAAAAATATTGAACTTACTAAATCACCAATTTTTGCATTTTCAATCGCACGTGGCAACGTTGATTGTGTGGGACCACGAGTGAGATTCGTAAAAGATAAACTGTCAGTTAACAGAACCAAATATCTATTTGGTATATACGTTACCGTGAATGACCAAATTCAAGAGAATGTAGACTTTTAGCGGTGAATGTCAACAATCACATAAACGCTTTGATGAAAATCCGAAATATTTGTTATATCCGATTTCACATTCGTTGATATTATTATATTTATTCGATATTTTAATATCCGCTGAGGAGAGATTCGGAGAAGTGTTCGGAGTACCGATTAAATGCATACTGAGCGGTGGTATGTGCATACTTGACCTTACAAATACATTGATGTATTGCATATCGGGCAGTGGCACTGAACCATAAAAAATCATTGATGTAGGGTATACCGTGCAGTGGCACTTAACTAGACCTAGTATGTATTTCGGACATTTTCCAAAGCGACTATGTGATTGTCAACATTCACCGGTGGAAGTCAACAACCACCTATTTCTATTCATTCACCATAACATATATAAGTATCGATTTCTACATTTTTTTTCATTCCAATGTCTTACGTATGTAAACTGTTCTTTTTATCCGAGCAAATAATGGATCACGTATGATCACAAAGCTACTTTGTGTTTACATAATCCTATCTTCCAGCATTCAGGATGAGGGCAAAATATTCCTTTCAGTAAAGATCTAGTACTGTACTTAAAAAACTTAAAAAATGGTAGGAAAAATAACATGTTTTTTAATAAGTTTGTATTAACCACCATGTGCCTAATATTTCCAAATAAATATATGAAGTCTCGAAATCTGTTATGCAGAGAGTTTTAAGTGAAAGGTAACAAAAATGAATCTGCAACTTTTTTTATAGGTATATTAACATCATTTTTTTCGATATTTTATGCACGGTACGAAGCTACAGTAGAATTTTTCATAACAAATTGAGTTATCTGACCTTACATACATCAGTTTAAATTATTTATATGTTGTGGTGCACAAAATTATTTCAAAATTCTAATGTATTAAATATTATTGCATTACCTTAAATACCACATTTTTTTTTTTCTGAAACCATTTATACAAATTCCGTAGATGTGAGGACTCGGGCTACTAAAATTAAAAAAAGTGGTATAAATTCGAAACTCAATTTATCTTCAATTATTTACTTATTCAATCATAACTGCCACCATGACCTGTAGCAACATTGGGTATAGCAGCCAGGGCTAAAGAGTGAATAGGGCTAGCTCATTTCTTTGCAGAGAATCGTGCCGCTCCGAGCTTCAGATTTCAGGCAGTGACGTCACGGCGCCGCAGCATCAACTTCTCGCTTTAAAGATAATTTGTTTCGCATGTAATTAATTATCAATCCCTTTAAAACTTATTTCTATGCATTCATTATTTTTAATATCAGCTTGCGTGTAGCAACCGGCAAGAATTATTATAAAACACAAAATGGAAAACGTAATTTTCCATGTTTTAAAGGGGACATGAAAAAATGTACTAGAAAAATTTATTCTGTTGTGAATAAAGAAGCATTATGCTTTATGTTATCCCGTTTAGACGTTTAAGAACTTTTATTAGAATTTCACCATTGAAATAATATACCAACTCGTAACTTTAAACAGAAAAGATGAAGAAAAAACGTACTAAGTCAAAGAAAAGAAAATCCTGAACATCAAAAATAAAAGCTATTAAAGCTTAAAAATTCTTCCAATTTTATAATGTGACTTTTAATGTCATTATTTAAAATATTTATGTGTTTTAATTATAACACCTTAATTTTAAATATTTATTAGCATTCCATTATTATATGCCCGAAGATTTTGTTTGTTTGTAATTTTGCTATTATTTATAAATATTAAAATTAGGCATTCCAATTAATAAACTATTGTTATCGAACAATATGTAACTATAAAAGTGTCCATACATGCTTTCTTTTACTTAACAGTAAAAGTTAAAATCTAAAATTAGAAAACAATAATGGAACGATGACGACTACCATTGAGAAATTTTTCTTACCTTAAAATTTTATTTTTCAATACTATAAGGAAATGCCAAGAAAATGTACGAATACTATATTTTTTAACAGAAATAATTTGTTAGCTGTGTAAAGTTTATTAGTTATTATCAAAAAAGTGTCGAACATGTAACTCATTTCTTACAGAAAGTACTAACAGCAAAGTCATCATATTGTGATTTTCAAGTTCTGTGTGCGGCGTGACGTCATGGGGTGGAAAATCGTAGCTTCAGCTTTGAGTAAGGAATGAACCAGCCCTTCTCTTTCTTTTCTTTAGCCCTGAGTAGCATTGCATACCATATTATTAAAGAACATTAATGTTTAAAAATAATTGATAAAAATAATGTTTTGGATGGATATCAATTTTACCTGAAGGAAAAGTCAAAATGCTCAGACTTGATATGATGAGCCAGCATGAACTGAGCATGATCTTGAAGCAATTGGATTTGATGCGTATCTTTTAATGCGTCCACATCTGAAAGATTTCAATCCTTAAGTCATCTATAAGATTTTTTTTTTTTTAACGCGTGAGTTCAGGCACTCATGCGACAGAATTTAATAAAACGTGGTGTAGGGGAGAGTGGGGTCAATTGTAACAGGGTACGATTGTAACAGAGCAAAAATTACGAGTGTCGGGTTCTAGATTTAGTTCCTAGGTGGCGCACAAGGTGTATTTAATAAATCTACATGTACACCCCTGCTGGCAACCATTTTTATGTACTTTTGAAAGAGTTACATCACAAAAGATATTTTCACGATACGTAAGTACTTTTTTTGGTATTAGAATATTATATTGTAACAAAGTAATTTTGTTTAAACAAATAAAAATTATTAACCGAATATGTAAGTGGACACCTTAATTAATATTTCAAAAGAAAAGATTAGTTTTGTTAATTAACTAGCATTGTTTTTAACAAATGATGCTGAAATGGCGTCTTGGGGACGATTGTAACAGTTGAAAATAAAATTCATAATTTCAATTGCATTTGTTTAACCCCTTAGGCCCCATTTCTTATCTTTACAAACCATTACTTAACTCTTTAAGAACCACCAATAGTTTCCTATATCATTTATATTATTTTGCATGTGTATTATTTTATTTGTCACCTTTCACAGCATAAATTAAAATTTTTATCCAATTAAAGTTAAAAGTTTAACCCTTTAGGTTTTTGCTCATTATTATTTTTACTCCCAAAACATCATTACTATTTTGATCAATAAAAAAATATATCACAACTATGATAATATGTATAATTAACTATGTTTTAGTTGAATTTATGAACTGTTACAATTGACCCCGTAAGTGGGGACAATTGTAACAAGAGCACGACTATCAAAAATTGTTAATAACTAATATAATAACATTTAAACTAAGGTATTTTTTTATAGTAGAGGATAGTCTACTTTACTCGTCTGTCAATTAATACTAATAACATATTGGATTTTTTGTTAGCTAAAAATAGTTAAGTAAAAAATGTTGCAATTGACCCCACTCTCCCCCACCCTTTTTACCCTTTCAAATAAGCTGACAAACTTCTTGGGAAAACTAAAGAACTGATAATGAAGTTTGTATTAAGCAGGGTTCATACGTAACTGGAAAAAATTAAAAAGTGATAGTAATATTAATATATATTTTTTCTTATATTACTATGTTTGTAGCTATCAGAATATCTTATTTTCTCTAAGTAAATATATATAGATCCGATGATGGCAAATCTGAAATTTTAATTCCATATAGGAAGCTAATGTTAAGAAATTTTCAGCTTCTTTATAACAAAATATATAACAGTTGTAATTTTTTCAAGGAGCATGCTAACCCTGATAAGTCATTTATCAGGGTCATTTATAAGTCAAATTTTAATAGGCTAATCTTTTAAAGGTCTACCAAAAATATTCAAATGATAGCAAAATTTATACAGTAAAATTTCTTGTATTTTAAAAATGAAGCATTAAATTGTTTTGATCATCTCGAATATTCAGAAACTTGAGCGCATTCAGAGGTCTGTAAAATGCTTGTTGTAGGCGACTCAAAATTCAAACTGTGGTGAATAATAAAATTCAAAAAAATTTTTTTTTCTTCCAATGCCCACCTGTGTTAGCATCTGTCAGTTTAGGCATTTACAGGGCGATTTTGTTAACCTCTCTTTCAAGGGCACCATATTAGGTGGGCCAACATCGCTCCCACAGTGAGGACAGATAGTACAGAGAAGGAAAGAACATCCATGCCTTGCCCGGGATTTGAACCCAAAACCTTTCTGATGCAAGGACAGTTCCCTGCCCCCTACACAGGCCGGTCGGCAAATTCAAAACTTCATTATTAACTTTTTCTAACATATTTTTGTTCAGTTTACGATTTAAAGTAAATGCGGAGAATATTTTTAATTTGAATAGGAATAATTTGAAATGTCAGTCATAGTGGTAGTTACGATTGAACAATTAAAAAGATTATAAATAAATAAAAGTGAATTGAGTCTGTACCACTTTTTGCAGTTTAGTCACCCGTGTTATTTCAGTTGTTACCATAACTGATGAATCAGCGAAAGTTTTTGGGCTGGTGCCGAGCAACAAGGCAAGATTCAATGTCCGAAGATGAATGTTAGGGTACATGTTATGGTTGCAAAATTAAATGACGTGGTTGCGGTTGCGAAATTAGTAATTTGGTTGCGAAATTAGTAATTTGATTTCGAAATTGATCAAGTGGTGGCTGCGAAATTAGTAATACTCCAAATTGCTTTGATTAGCTACCACTTCTATATTTTTGGTGAACCTTTGAGAGCTCCACCTATCGAAAATCAGCACGAACTTTCCGGATGACGGATGGAAGGATGATGGGTGGATGACGGATGGAAGGATGATGGGCGGATGACGTATGGAAATAAAAGGATGTCCGAAAGCTCACTGTTCTGCTTTCCAATTTAATATTTTTAATATTAAATGTAAGCGATGAGTTTCCGAATATCCTTTTTTTAAAAACTTTACTACCAGTTTTAGCGCTGGTCAGGTCGTTTCTGACCCGGTGTGAGACTACTTAATCCAAAATTATCCTGAACCACTAAAAATGTAAACCACTATAAAACCAATTGAAAAAACATTGAGGAAATAAGAGGTTTGACAAATTTTTACCTGACAAATATGTTTATAGACTGAAGATGTTAATTTTGGTTTCTAAATTTAAAGAGAAATTAAAACCTATAAAAATTACTAACATCTTTATGAAATAATTGCAGCATTTTTTCAGGCTGTAACCTTCATGAAAACTATTTGCTTCTTTACGTAGATTGTTTATTAGTAACCACTATTCTTTAAACAGCATTAAGTCGACGAACGGTCTTGCACTATCAACGGTTGCAGTTGCTGATATGCTGTCTGTGTTTAATTTTCGCCCGTGTGCCAGCAACGACTAAATATAGTCAAAAAATTTGTATTCATTGACCACTTTAGTTTTATATATTGATCCAAACGGTGTTACAGTATTAATAAAAATAGCTCAAAAATCTTTAAAAGTTGAACATTCAAAAATAGGGGTGAATTATTTATTGCACAGACATCATTTGTTCAAGTGACGTCACTAGCTGCCACGTCTAACGTTCGTCTGTTATCTTGCTACCACATTTTACATTTCGAGTACTTAAAAAGCAGAACTTTCATATGAATTCGGGTATAGATGAGTAAGGAATTAAAAAACGTTACGGTAGAATTTCTCGTAGATTGATTTTGCTTTCGCTTTTATTTAAACTAAATACATTCGTATTGAAAAAAATTTTCAGTAAGTGTTAAATCACTTAGGAAGGTGGATAGGAAATTATTATTATATCTGAAGGACTAATTGAGCATAGGAAACAATTATCATAGCTTTTGCGCATAGGAAATTATTATCATAACTGAAGCACTAGTGGAACATAGGAAATTATCATAGCATTTGCTCATAGGGAACTGTTATCATAGCATTTGTGCATAAGAAATTATTATCATAGCTGAAGCACTAATGGAACATAGGAAATTAGCATAGCATTTCCACATAGGAAACTATTATCATAGCTGTAGCACTAATGAAACATATGAAACTATTAACATATCATTCCCTCATAAGAAATTATTATTATAGCTGAAGCACTAATGGAACAAAGGAGACTATTATAATAGCGATTGCGCATAGGAATTATTATTACAGCTGAAGGACTAATGGGACACAGGAAACTATTATCAAAGCATTTCCAAATAAGAAATTATTATTATATCTGAAGCATTAATGGAACATTGGAAACTATTATCATAGTATTTGCACCTAGGAAATTATTATTATAGCTGAAGCCCTAATGGATCATAGGAAACTATTATCATAGCATTTCCACATAGGAAATTATTATTATAGCTGAAGTACTAATGGAACATAGGAAACTATTATCATAGCATTTCCACATCAGAAATTGTTACCATAGCTGAAACACTAATGGGACACAGGAAACTATTATCCTAGCATTTCCACATAAGAAATTATTATCATAGCTAAAGCATTAATGGAACATAGGAAACTGTTATCATAGCATTTGCACATAGGAAATTATTATTATAGCTGAAGCATTAATGGAATATTGGAAACTACTAACATGCATTTGCACATAGGAAATAATTTTCAAAACTGGAGCATTAATTCGCTATCATTGCATAAATGCAACATCATAGTTGGAGGGGGTGGTTAAAAAAATTACCTGGTCGGAACAAGATGATAGCTCGCAAGCAGGTGAATTCAGTATAATTAGTTCCAAGAGTTTTAAAACGGATGAATATCTTGTTTAAATCACGTAGAGTCTTTCTACAATCGTTGATATTCGTAGCTACAGGGATATCCGTTGGTGAGAAAAGCGGATTTGAGTCCAAAGGTATACTCCATTGAATAGAATTAAGTATAAACAGCTCAAACCAAGTTCCCTCCAATAAGGCTACCTTAGGAACAATTTATGTTATAATTAAAAATCAAAAAGCGACGAAAAAAATCAGATAGAGAAAATAGACAGATAAGAAATAAATAGTGTAAATCCAGTATTTTTTTTTCAATTAAATAAAATCTTTTCCAGTTCATGAGTTGCTAATTTTCTTTTTTTTTTACTATTAGTTAAAAAATAAAAAAAAGTATATTAAATAAATAAATTAAAGTAAATGAAGAAAAACAAAGATTTAAAAAAATTACACTTATTCATAAATTTATTCCGAAATATGAAATCCTATCATAATTTGAAGTTGAACTCAGCGTTGCTCGAAAAAAAAATACAGTAATAAATGCTTTTCTGTGTAAACAGCGCGACTTTTTGTTTTAAAAAAATGTGATTATGGTGTTACTTCTTTATAATTATTTTATTATCACTTCGCCTGTAACCTTTCTCATTCCCCGTGATTATACATTGTTAGATTAATCTGGACACATTTCAGTCTTGTAATAATTATTGTTTAAAAAAATATCGTGCTAACGTGCAGTTTTTGCAATGTTAATTTGCAACAGTGATACTTATGTGCTTCGTGATGCCGCAAATAATCGATTACCCCAATAACTATATTAGGTACCTATATTTGTTACCCATATTATCACATTTGGTACTACCTTTTATCACAATATCACCTATTACAGTCACAGTGGCTCAGGGAATAGAGCGTTCGCCTCCAAATGAGGTGACCCAGCTTTGAATCCAAGCGGTGGTTGGTTGAAGCGAATTCTGCTCCAGACAGGCACTGACCACAGTGCTGGCGTTGACGGATCACGGGTTAGAATCCCCTTGCTGTTGGGCTAACCATGGGAGATTTTCTCTTCATGCCAGACAAATATGGGTTAGTTCCATCAACAACAAAAAAAAGTCCTCCGCGAAAGCTAGTTTACCCCAATGCTTAATCCAGGATCTGGGTAGAGTTCAAAATTACAAAGCCACGGACTTGAACACTGATAGTAGTAAACACAGAATTGGGTTGGCTGTTCAAAGTAGATTATAAAATATAAAATGAAAAAAATACAGCCTATCACCAAAATTAGTTGAACATTATTGCTATGAATACGATTGAACAATTTTTTTGCCCCGCTAAAATGGATAATCACTATTATAACTATCATCTCTAATATTATTATAATCATCTCTGGTGATTTAGGTACTTACAAATCAGTTCTGCTGTAAATTATTCCGTGAAATCGGCACTTACATAATTCTCTTATTTTTTCCTTGCTTGTTATTCTTTCTGATGACTATATGTTTTTAAATGCAAAATAGCGCAGAGGTTTACTCCTGTAAATCCGATGACTTGAGTTTATTTATGTTAATAAAATGGCATTTTAAAAGTGTAACTATAAACAGTATAAGGACGTGGTAACGAAATGCTTATTTGGCGACGTTATCCCTGTTTGCAAAGAAAAATATCCACGTGATTTTACTTGTGTTCAGCGGACATAAAGAAGCACAAAAAAAATGATTGTTAAAATCGGGCAATTAAATTTCAATAAAACTCATTTTTGATAAAATAGAGCTGTAAGTTATCACAAGGCATTAATATCATCTTTTAAATAAAAGATTCTATGTCAAATGTTAATCATATAAGAAAACACATCTATATTACATATATAGGACTGTTTTTTTTTTTTTTTC